>NC_031770.1:71697897-71997897 GCF_001522545.3 Parus major | reverse complement strand
AGGAAATGGGTACAGAATAAGAAATAAGCACATTGGTGTGTAAATACAAAAGTAATTATGAATGTGTGAGAGAACAGCTCAGAAAGTCTTGTGAGGTGCCTCAGGGAGGCAAAGAGTTAGTTTCAGATAAGCATTGTGAAAGGAGAGGCATGGCTGCAAGCCATGTGTGTGAATTTTGACCCCCTGTTTTGGAGGATGGGCAGTGAGCCCTGGGTGAAGTTGTCCCACCCCAAACCCCTTATGAAGGGTGACCCAGGAGTTCTGATTGGGTTTGAGACCCTGAGGGATTTCTCCCTTGTGTTTCTAGTGGTCCCTGTCCCTGAACTCCACCCTCAAAGGTGGAGACCCTCAAGGGTTCTGTCCCTCAAAAACCCCTGCTGGGCCTCTGCTCGGGGCTCTCTGGTCTGGACCCGAGTTTGTTCCCATGCTGAATAAATGGTTTCATGAACAGAGACCCGTCTCGTATTACATGCTGGTTCCCAGAAACTGTGGCTTCTCTGGACAAGATCCTGCAGTTGTGGACTGTGACAAGAAAGCTCCTGCTGTAAGGTCTCATATTGTTACTGGCTCATGTGAATTTATCTCCCACACATCTTAGATGCATCCACTCAGAGAAGAGCCAGTAAGTAAGAGGCTTGAAGTACAGCCTTTGATTCATCTTATCTGAGCTCTGTAATGAGGAGGAAGAAAAAGGACAGATTCCAAGGGTTTTCAAGCCTACTTACTTTGAATCAATCTCTACATGTGCCTTTCTTTTTTACTATAGTGGGAACTATCATACTAACTTCAACAGTCTGACTCTTCAGCTGTAGGATGAATTTTGTTGCATGTGTGCTCTGAATCCCCTGTAAATATTTAGTGGGAAAATTTTTTACAGATATTTTAAGCATACCTCCAAAAGTTACGTGAGAAAATTATTTTCATAAGTGTAAGACTTATTTTATTTTTTATCAATGAGTATGTATTGTCTTAGTAAAAATTAATTTCTAGTTTAGGGAGAAAATTCTGTTTAGCTCTATCAGTGAGTCACTACTTCTCTGTCACCTGTTTCCTGTTAATTATTTGAGCAGTCATTGCCAAACATCAGTGCCTCGGTTTTCTGAAATGTGTGAAAAGTAAAAAATCGTGACAAAATGTATGTTTTGGGTTCTTTTGAAGGGGATGTAAGTTGGTGCTGCTGAAAGTGACTAATACCTCTTTGTATGCTTCTGTTTTATGCATCACCTTCAGCAGGGATGCTGAAATAAGATTTTAATTTTTCTCTAAATGAAAAACAGTTAATGAGGTTCACCTGCAGGAAGTCACTGAGGATTATGCAAGAGCATTTAGGAGTATTGGATATGTGTGTTTAACACGAAGCAGCAGGGATATCTAACTGCTTTTGAATAGCACTTTCAGCATACAATTAATCTCATTTTCAGGAAGATTGTAAAGGCTGCTTACAATAACTAATTCAGAAGCAACATCCGTCCTAAGGAAAACTAATTGTAGGTGAAATTGAATCAAACTCAGTGAATGGGGTTCAGCCTCCATAATGTAGGTGCTATGAGTTATATTGCCTCCAGCCACACTTACAAAAGCTCTTGCAACTCCTGTGAGTCCTTTGCCATATCTGCCAGCTTCTGCAGTTTGCACGCTATGACATTTTTAGGAAGTCAGAAAAGGCAGTAGATGCCTGTTTTCAGGCAACTGAATCTTTGTGTAACCCTAAAATTCCTTTGCAACTCAGCATTAAGATTTTAACTATGGCTGCAAATAAACTTGAATTGCTGGGCTGATGAGCCCAAGAATAAAAGCCAAACCAAACATAAAAGACAATACAAAAAAATCAATGAAACCAGTGCAATATGACTAAACCCTTGGCTCATAATTGTTGCTGAGGTTTTACTTGTGCTCTATGACCAACTGTTGCACAAGAATTTAATACTCCAAAAGCTGATTGATTTTGATCTGAAGTACTACCCAAAAGTTACACTCTAAGTAAAAATTAGTAATGTGGTGTTTTATTAACATCAATACTCTATTGCTTTGTTCAAATCTAAAAATTATTTTAAGTTTTTCAATATTTTAAAAGGATGGGCAAAAAAGGATGCTTCAAAAGAGAAAAACTCATGGTAATATAAAGAGCCAAATGAAAAAAAAAACCAAAGAAGGTCAATTATGTTGCTTTTTGATATAATAGAAATGTAAAAATATAGCTGTGTTTTGACCTCCAAAATATTAAATACAATTTTCTTTGATATTTTTATTCCATTAATTTTAATAATAACCTATTTCAGCTGTACTGTGTGGCACTAAAGGTAAATTTATTAAGACCTTTATCTGCCAATTATGTTTTAGAAATACTAAATATTTTATACAAACTATATAACTAGGGAGCAAATACATCTTTTCACAATAAACATGAAATGGAGAAAATTTAAATGCCAGATTCAGAGAGATCCTCTCTCAGCATACAAACCACCTGTATTACATGAAGTTGTCTCATGCAAATATCACAAGTTCACACCAACAGAAGTAAGAAAAATTCCCCAGCTCCAGAAGGAAGACATATATATCTTGTAATTCTGCTGGATTTTAAGTCACCTTAGGTGATGGCAACCTATATGCACTGTCTGTAGCACTGAAATCTCCTTGTTTGTTTTCCCCAATTCATACCTCTGCAAAAAAAGTGACAATTAGCACTGAATACTTTAACACTTGCATCAAGTTAGGCCCTCTAGTTCTTGTGAGTGAAGAAACAGTGAATAAGAAAACGGTACCCACCATCTGCATGACATATATGTTTTTACAGAATTCTACCTTACTTCAAGCTGTCTCTTTACTAGGTTGAATTATCTTTTTCTGTTCACTCATTATATGAAATTTATCATATAATTTGTTGGAATCCACTGTACTTTTCCCAGATCTAATACATAACTTGAAATGAGCAGGATTTGGTTCAAGGTTCAGAAACATATGTGTGCCAAGTACCTAAACTCTCCTTTTAGTCAAAGGAAATTAGCAGACAAAATGGACAAGCTGATAAGCTGCAAAGGGCTGATTAAATTTGACATCTATTTGCATTTCAGAGACTCCCATGTAGATATGACATGAGACCTGGGAAAGACACTTTGCTTTTCTGTGCCAGATGCCAGGAGGGGTAGCTTCAACGAGGTCAGGTAGCCCATATGTGAGCATAAGTATTGACTGTGCTCAGGTCAGCTGTTCTGCCAGATCAAATGAGTGCAATGGGAACTTGTCCTCCTGGAACACCTATTGGCTTCTGCACCTGTTGGCTTCCACACCTACTGGCTTCTACACATGGCTGTCTAAACCTTGAACTGCAGTCGTTCCCTCCCTGCCTTGCCCAACACCCCTCCCCAGTAGAGGGGATTAAAACTATGTGCAGTGTGCAAGATATTGTCATGAAAAGTTAAGCTTCCACTTTATTCACTGTTTCAGAATTTATCTTTCAGTTTACTGCTTTAAACCCTTTCTCCCCTGTTTAATTGCTGATATTTAGATGGTTTTCCTTAAGGAAATAGTTGGGGTGATTCTGTCAGTACTCTATCTCCTTTCTAAGCATACTTCCTTGCTTGAATACCTGAAAACAGAGGTTGTGAAGGTAACAGTTGTGGAAAAGGCAGCTAGATATTCATATCTATATGTTCATACACCAAAACCAGAATGATTGTCAGTGAAGATACTATTTTTTTGATTGGCACTAATAAATCCAGTTGTAAGACAGATTCATTGAGAACCCATTTTATGCAATACCTATAATTAATGGAAAATCTTTTTCCTCTTAAAAAACTTGTGTTCTCTGTGGAGGTGTTTGGGGAAAGAAAAGACAAAGGCCTCAGCATGGGGAGACTGATTGTACTGGATGAGGAAAGTAATTTCTGTTTGAACTGTGAAAATTAGAAAGTAGCTGTAGCCACTGAGATCAGTTGAGTTGGTTGGAGCATGGTGCTAATTAAGCCAAGATTGTGGGTTTCTGTATAAATCACCTTAGAGGTCATTCATTGAGTTGGACTCAATGATCATTGTGGGACATTTCAACTCAGAATATTCTGTGTAATTCTATGATACTGCCTAGTCTTCTGTTACAAATACAAGCCTTCACCATGGTCAAAGTAATTTTAATAATTTTTGATTTTATTTTATTTTTATTTTTTAAGGGTATAATTGTAAATAAAAAAAAAAGTGAATACTCTGGTCATAGATTATGGTATTCTGGTCAAAGATGTATCTGTTTGGCATTAAACTAGAAAAATATACAGAAGAGGGAATAAAAAGGAACAGTTTCTTTGTATAAGATAACAGTTAATATTTAATCTAAATACAGGGTTCAGATAAGATAGAGTGAATAACTCTTGTTTTCTGCCAAAACAACTTCTCATTTTTCTCAAGAGGTTTCTAATTCAGTAATTAAAATGTAATTATCATATTAGTGAACAACATTTTAGAGCATAATTATCCTATTAGCTAATAACTTCTTAGCATCTAGACTCTTAATAAAAGAAAATATCTGCATATAATTGAAGATCAATCTAAACCCAAACTCTGGATACTTCTAGTGCTGAATTTCAACATATAGATGGAAACAGAGTGAAAGTATATAATGTGAAAGAATCATTTGCACATCTAGATTACATTTCAGTCATTAGGAATATAAACAACCTCCCTCTCATGGAAAAGATTACTTGGGCAATTATTAAGAAATACAAGTGACAGTCAAATTAGAGAGGAGTGTAAGGAATTCAGTATCTCTGTGCTTCAGATCAAGTGTTTTTACCTTCTGCTTGTGTAAGACACTTTCATCCAGACTCTTCAAAAATAATACTGCAGTCTGTGAATTAAACACTGCTGGTTTATCACTGGAGATGTGAATCAGTGTCTGTGATATGCAGCATACTGAAAAATACCCTCTTGTGCCTCATTAAACATTTTTACTTCTTTACTTCAGGGGCCCACTGGAATCTGTTCTTCACAGGAGTGTGCCATAAATTATTAGTTTCTGAAGCACTCAAATTTCATATACATTGACATGTTTTTTATTGATATTTATCACATTAATTAAATTACTTTAGAAATATGAATCTGTGGTAAAATTTGTGCATTTGTTGCTAAGATTTAGAAGTGAATTAAAATTGGTATTTCTTATATTTATGGAATTGATATATTAAATTTCCTTCATTTTCTTTGAGAGCCATGTCTAAATTTCTTTTGCTCGGCTTGTTTGCATAAGTCATATTGAGATTTTCTTTATCTTGGGTCACATTACAAAATATGTAAATTTCACTATTGCTGTAACTTATGGAATAGGTAAATTCAAGAAATATGAACCAACGTATTTTTAAAACTTTAAAATTAAATCTGCTCCATTTAGCAGCTGAAGCACCTAATATCTCTGCTTTTGAAAACAGACTTTTGTTTACAACTTTCTCTTTTATCAACACTAACACTTAACATCCATCTCTTTCTTATTTCTTGGGAGTTTTATCGTCAGTAGCTAATATTATTTGTTTGGTCATACTATTTGTTTGTTTCTGCATTCAGAGTACATCCCCCCCACCCCCTTTATTTTTATCCCCTTCCATGGCTGAAGAATCAAAAAGGTAATAATTGAGAGTATACAGGAATACCCAATTTTTGCAGCCCAAGTTTGTACATCAGGGACAGAAATAGTGAAGATTTTTCTAAATAACATTCAATAACCCATGTTGGTCTTCTGAAAATTGCTTTTAAGTATCTAGAACCTTATGCTCATGGTACCACAACCATATTTTAACCAGGGAAGTAGTACTGTTGACAAAAGTGATTTTGATGAGATTGTTGATAAGATGTTGATAATTTCTAAACAAATCTCTAATGTACACATTTTTAGAAACTGAAACTTAGAGTATTGATGTGAAAGAGTAGTTTCAACAGTATTTGTAATATTTAAAATTCATCAGTCTGACTTTGAAGGGTTTTCTTTTGTTCTTGGTTTTCTTTGAATCTTTGAAGACTATTATAAATTTTGATAGCAATTGTTTCAAACTGTTCAATTTTAATACAGTCAGAAAACACTTTGGAAAGAAGCAAAAATGCCGTGAGTGGTAATGAAGAAAATCGATGTTTCAGTGGCTTTAAGGGCAAAATGGAAACAGTAAACAGCTCCAGTTAATGCATTGTAGTACGGCAGCAGTAGAAAGTACTCATGAACTGCTATTAAGTAAGGGAAACATGATGCAGCAAACTAAAAATTGGAAAGTATTTTCCTGAAATATAAAGATAATTGGAAAAGAAAATAAATCCCACCTTATACAAGTCCTAAAAAAAAAAGAGATTATTCATATTTAAAGTTCATACCTCTCATAGAATTATATTGGTACTCTGCATCTGTTAAACAGATGTATGTATGTGCATATATACATATGTATATATGTAGTCTAGGTAGATCTTTTGTCCTTTTCCTTTTCCCCTTGATTAAATTAGATAGTATGAATTGCTTCAGGTTAGTGAAGGATTCTATGCATGGCTTGAGAGAAGGAAGAAATATATGAAAATTCAGTTTTTGAACTTGCTTAAATCACTCAAATATCTACAAACTCCTGAATATTTAAATAGTAAGCATTAAAAGAAAAAGAAATCATCCTGAAGCTGGTGATAACCATTTAAACACTGAATTTATGGAGAATATTCTGCACAGGAGTCCAGTTACAAAAATTTCACTTTAATGATGGTCACAGCATCTGGGAGGCCTCAGGTCAAGCTTTGTTTGTTTGTTTGTTTGTTTATCCATTTGCAAGATTCAAGTTTTATTCTTTTATCACTGAAAATGAACTTTTTATTGTCTTTCTTTAATGTCCAAATTCATGGCAATGAGTATTCTTAAAGTTTAATTTAAGAAAGAAATGGCATTTTCCAATTCTAAGCTTTTGTGAATACTTTTAAGTAAAATCTTGTTTCATGATATTTTTGGAAAGAGGACCTTATTTATTTTGAGCTTTTAGATAGACTTAAGTGTGAGAATTCGGGTTTTGTTTTTTTTCCTACTGAAAAAATTGCATATTTTGTGATTCACATTTACTGCACATTGCAGCATTTGGTTTGTTGGTTTTAAATTACCTACTTGGTCTTAGCAGAGTGAGTCAAATTATCTGGATAACTGGGATTTGACCCTGAAGGTACTTCTGGCTAACACATGCTGATATTTGATGTTGAAGATGCATTAGAAATTACCTAACCAGAAAGGGCAAGCAGAAGGAGACCTGACCATATGACACCAGTCTGCTGAGGTGCACTGGTACTGTGGCAGGAATCAAAGAATTAAGTAAGAAAGTTGGAAGCTACAGGCTGGGACTGTTGATTACTCAGGAAGAAAACCTGAGTCCTGGCCCTGAGTTTCTCTCCCATTTAAGCCTTTTCTACAAGAAATTGATTAGATAAGAAGTAAATAATCTAGAAATTTTAGTGGACTGGCTCCTATTTTATAACTAGAAGAGTCATATAGAAATACATGGTAATATCAGGGCTGCTCTTGTTTTTTGAATCTTGCACACTGAAAATTCCTACGTGGTAGCTTATCTTCATTTGAAACTGAAAATTACGTTATATGTAAGTATATTGCCTGCTGGTTAGAACATCATTATAAACACTGTGTATAATGGATTTTGTTTTCTGCTTTATAAGCAAATGCTTTAACAAGTTTGCTTGAAAGAAATGAATAATCACCTAATCACAAGCAGTATATTTTCTTGGAGTTATCTTTCCATGTAAGCTGCACATTTAGCTTTTGCTAATTGTCTTCTGACTTCTTTGAAGTTTAAGCCCTTTTCTGTTTCATCTTTAGATGTTGAGAGATCCAAGCATGAGCTCCTTATAATGGGGTATAAGAAGTATAATCTCTACCTGCTTGGATGTCTTTAGTTCCTGGAAAACCTTTCTGTTTTCCAGGAATTTTGAAGTGATTTCTGGTAACTGTTGAACCATGGTCTCTGTGAATTTCTTTCGGAAAATCAGTCATGCAACTTTTCTAAGCTCTGCTTGAAAAATTGTGATAAAATTTGACATTCTTTCCTGACTCTTGTTTACCTTATTAAAGCAAAGCTGAAAAAAAGCCCCAAACCCACAAAGCCTCAAAACTCAAACTAAAATCACAAGCCAAAACAAAAAATCCCCACGTTTTTGTCCAGCTTTTGCATGTGAACATATTAGCATTACATAGTATTACATTGTAGGAGTTAAGTTCAAAATACATTTACTTTTCAATGTTAACTTATTTCTTGTGAGTCACCTTTATTTTAAAAGCAAGTAAAAACCTGGATACAATTTCCTTCATTGGAAATATCGTTTGGCTTCTAAAATGAGATCTCAGACACAAACTAACATTTAAGAAGACAGATAGCATGCAGCATAATGGAAATTAAAAATCCTGGCCTGGATGCAATCTTATTAGCAATTTTCTATGATCTTTATTATGAGGTTAGAGAACTGGTTGTGTCAGTGTTCTAATACATTTTATGACTCTTTCTAGAATGAAATTAAATGTTTTATGATCTGTATATTTTCAGACCTATAAGTAGGGAAGTTAGAAGATGGTAACTGCCCAGTAAGTAGCCTATAAACAGATGTAAAACTTCTGTGAGGACCAGTCTAAGACTATTTCTGTAAAATTTAGGCAACTAAGTTTTCATATTATCCTCTTTAAAGAAGTTTTGGAGAAAAAAGTTTTCTTCATGGTTATTGAGAATCCTTCCATCTGTATATCGACTGTCTCTAGAAAAAAGGGAAAGAAACAAGCATGTTGTTTTGAGGCAGTTCAAACCATTTTGTTACCCAAAGTAAGGAAAAGCACGTTTTAGCAAAATCTCCTGAGGCCATTTTTTATAGTCAGACTTAATTTATTACTTTGTTTCCTTTTGTTGCTGTGAATCATGACAGGCTAATTATTATGTGAGTGTGATAATTGCATTGATAATATCAAATGTATTCTGTATTACATAGTTTAGCATGTCAGAGGAAGCTAATGTGCATCCCTTAAAGTGGGAAGAAATCTTGTGGATAGTACATTCTAACACTGTAGATGAATGAGTTCAGGTATTGTATCCGTCATCTTTAGTTGTCCTCTATTGATATTCTGACTGAAAGGACAAATATTCATAGAGATGCTATCAAAAGCAGTATTTTACAGGTACACTGCATATTTCAACCTTGTAATATTTTTAAGCTTTCCTTTATTTATTAATTTTCAAAGAACATTTGTGCTGATGAAAGGAAATACTTGGATGTGTGTTGTTTGTCACATCTGACTTGAAGATGTTAGAATTCATCCAGTTAAGTTTAAAACTACCTGAAGATACTTATCATTTGTATACACTTAGCTTTTAAAACCTTGTTCACCAGTTTTATAAGGTAAGGAAAATTTTGTTCAAATGAGATGCACAGCTGTTTCCTCATAATGCTCCTTATTTCCCTGCATTTAAGAAAAAACAACCAAACTCTTTTGATATTTAACATTAACACCATAAACATAGCATTGACTGATTATTTAGCCTGTTCCTTATTGTGCAATCTAAAAATACAGAGTTTTATTTGTCTTAAATCAGAGAATAATTAAAATCATTTTAGGGTTTGAACATGCCTAAAAGTTGTCAGTTTCATGCAACTACATTAAGACGTCAATCCAAATATATCTCAGATGATGAAGCCAATAGTTCTATGTATTTTATACAGCAAAATTTGCAGGATTCTGTGATCATGGTTTCATTCACTGATTCCATGAATGCCTTTAACAGACATTAAATCTCATTTCAAAACATGTTAGATTTTCCAATAATTGTGCTCGTATTTCAAAGTTGAGATATTTTGGGATTAAATATTTATTTTTAAAGAAATCTTGTCCAATATTATGCAGGAAATAGTAGCAATGAAATGAAACCCCTGAAACTCCAGATCCTGCTTCCTTCCTCCAAACCATATGTGCACTCTGAAAGGATAAAGGTTTCTGCTGAAGTGTGCTATCTTTTTCCACAGTGCTGTAGCCACATAAAACCAGCTTCAAAGTCAAATAACCAGCATTTTCTTTGTCAAGTAATCCTTTTCAACTTTTTCCTGTTGTGAGAAAGCTTTCAATATAATTTTGAAAAGAAGTAATAAAGACATGGTATTGTTCAGATTCACACTACTGTATTCTAAATCTATAATTCCATAAACTACTTTACTTTATGGAAAATGTATAGAAGAAAATTTTTCATTCATTTTTAACATCTTGTTTGAAAGTGATTCAATTTCTTAAATCCTGTTCCAGGCAGAAATAAGTGGCTGAGATGTAATTTTTTTCTGTATTTATAGGAAGCACAAGTCTAAGCTGTCAGCCTTTAAGGAGTTCTTTGAACCACCTCTGTAGCTTTCAAATCCATAACAGGACAGGAAAGAGGATTATCAGGACAGTGCACAGCACACTTGATTAGGGCTAAAATGCCTTCAGCCAGCAGCCTCTATCAGTCACTGTAGCTCAGCACCTACCATGCCTCCTTCTCGCAGTACCATACATGCCATGTCAGTGATAGCGGCTTTTTTGGATGAGCCTCTTCACTGCCTTCTGGCTATAACTCTATTGGAGAAGTGTGGTCCATTCACACTTCCAAAAAGCCATCAGTTCTATCTCTGTAGGTGTCTATAGTGTAATACCAAAGAGGTTTACATTGCTATAGTTGAAGAGTTCCTGTATCATTAAAAAAATAGTGCTCATGTCACATGTGACTGATGCTAGTTTTTATAATGTATTAATAAACACCTTCATAACTATCAGTAAATTTGTGCAGGTTGCTGCATGTTGATAATATGGCTAAAATGTTAAAACATGTATAGCTATTAGCAACCAGTGTATATGTGCAAGACCTATGTCCAGTTGGTTTGATATTATAGGAAAAGAAACTTAATTTTATATCTTCGTACAAGGAAATCACAGTTAAAATTAAAATTAACGTTACTGTTTCCATAACTTTGTTAATGTGAAAAATGTTCTGTGTGAATGATTTTAGAATTTTTCTATCCTGGTTTCACATTTAAAAATCATGTAACTTTTAACTCCGTGTGTATAGCTCATATAATTGTAATATTATTAAAACCAATTATTTTAGACTAAGTAATTTCAAGTAGTCTGTGAGCTTCTCTTCGACTGATTTGATAGACTATGATCTGAGGTAATGTGGCCTTCTGTTACATGTTTAAGGGTTTAATTTTTCAGAGGGCACAGACTGCAAAATAGCCTGTAGCTGTAATTAGATGGCATTCATTTCTCGTAAAACAAACAGGGGACTGTGACTGTACTAAAAACAAAAGAGAAATTCTTTGATTTAATATTAGCCAGATTTGCTATTAGCTTGTTTGGAGTCCTACTTGGATACTTTTGAAGCTTGCTTGAAAGAGGATTTTTTTTCAAGTAGGTAGCACTAGCTCAGGTTTCATTATGTGCTGCTATTTCAAAAGTTCTCTACATAGAAGGAGAGATTGCCTAATGTCTCATTCTGGAACTTCTAGTTATCCAGTGATTCATGCAGTTAAGCAGTTTTGTTCTTTCTGCTGGGTTTTGACTGGTGTTATATGAAGATGATGATACGAAGCACACAAGGTGATGACCTTCAAAGGGGACCCTGTTTTGGAATAGAAATGGAAAACTGAATTATTCAGAGGGTTAAGCTATCGTTTGTGAAATTAGGTATTTTAGAGTAGAAAATTTTTTTTTTGGGGAAGATAATTTTTGCCAAGATGTGCAGCAAGCTGACTTTTTATTTTTTTCCTCTGGATTTTGTGTTTAAGAAAATTATTTTAAAACTGGAGAAAACAGGATGACTTGCAAACAATAAATGTAAATTCTGCTACAGTTCTTTGATGCAAAATGCAGACTTTTTAATTTGAACAATGTCAGGACAAATCCTTTTGGACTTGTATAATTATAAAGTATTTTAGATTTTCCTTTTCCTTGGAAAATAGTAAGGACATCTTCATTATATCCTTTTTGGTAAACTATTACTATCCTATTTTTTCAATGGTTTGTGTTTCTGAAGAAACAGTTATTCCATCAGTATTATGTCGATGATTGATTTTTTCCTATTTGTTATGGCAAAAAAACTTGGTCATATAAAGTTTTTTTCAGTAGAGACAATGGATGAAAAATCCTAGAGGATTTCAGGTACATTAAAAGCCGTTCTTCCATATCAACATTAACAGGAAAATTGAATTATCCCAGATGTATATATATGATACAGTATTTTAGGAATGTTTTTCAATTGATCTGGTTTATCTGGCTTGGATTGGCAAGTCTGAAATATTCCTCATCACTATGATTCTTCAGGTGTTGATCACTCCTAAAAATCTAGTGAGCTTTATCTAAGTGGTTACTGTGACAGTAAAAATGGGAAGTGCTCAGCTGTACAGCTATCATCCACTGTACACAGCCTATAAAACTTCATGGGCTACAGACTGAGCTGTAGATACGTGATCCCATATTCCCTGGTGTCACTATTATAGGGCAGAGACAAACTGCCTTATCATTAACACTCTAAATAAAGAAGCCATGAACGAGACAACTGAAGCAAGTTAAGAATAGCATACACGCTTTTTTACTGCTTTTAACTTTTTTCTCGCTGTTTTGAGGCAGTAGTGGAATTTTAGTCTATTCCTCCAGAATGTGCTGCTGGTTGCATCTGAGAACTAATGTTTCTGCCTACCATGGGTCTATAAACTCTCTTTTAAAAAGCCCTAAATCCTAACACTGGCATTTTTCAAGCTGTTAGACAGAGATAGGCATTGGTTTGGCTGCTTGTCCACATATGAATGGTAAGATTTATGACTCTTCTGTCTGCTTATCTGAAGGCTTGCAGTGCATTCTTCAATTTGATTATTAATAAGGCTATCCTGAATACAAAGTATAGCAGCAGTAAAGAACAGCCTGCTTAGGAGGGAACAACATGATACAATATGCTATGACATCTTCTGGATACCATCATCCTTTCATAATTGAATATATCTGAACTGGAAATCCAATTCTTTAATTTTCCTTTCCATTTTATAGAAAAATGCAATGTAATTAATGGCTTGTCTCTCAGTATTAAGCCAGTGGATTTGCATGACATAGTCTTTAAGAATACTCAAGGTATTTTTTTTGCTATTATTTACATACTCAGTAATAAATATAGGAACATAATAGTAAATTTAAAGTTACTGAATAAATTTCTATTTCTTATGCAGCAATGGAAAAAAACAATTTAAAATTTTTCATTTTTGTCAATGCTTGGACTCATTTATGTGTCTTTCATGAGCATCCTGGAAGCATCTAACGCATAGACTTCCAAGCAAACTTACAAGGTTTCTCCATCTGGAGAATGAGGATCTATTTTTTTATATACATTCTGATATTCAGAATTCAGACGTGTATGTCTGAGCTCCTGGTCTTCTTAGTGGTTGAGTTCAATTTAAACTATTTAGATGTTAATTTAAACAATGCTGTTGCCCCGTGTGCTGTATCAGCTTGGTCAGAGCTGTATTCACTACTGAGAAACCTGGCATTTTCAGCCATTTTGCATATTACTAGGACATGGAGCACTTTTGAGAACCAGTTCATTTGAGTCTCTTAGTGTGAAGGTTATGATAAGCCTACACCTGCCAGCATCCAAAATATTTTACTATATGTTTTACTAAACTGAAATGAAAGAAACCTAGTGGATTTTGACAATCTACAGCTTAGAAAATAGCTATGACTCTTCAAATATATCCTCTAGGGTTCTTATTTTTAATTTCAGTGTAGTGAAATGTGCAGCATGTAGAAATATTCAGGAGCGGGAAAAACGCTCTTCCTCCTCCTAGCAAAATATCCTAATCATAGAACAACAGAAACAGGTGTTCTACTTCTCTTTTTCTTAGGAGTGGAAATATGCCCTGAAACAGACAGACTATATGATGCCAGGTTTGGTTTTTGTTGGTTTGGGTTTTTTGGTTTTTTTTTTTTTTGTTTGGTTTTTTTTTAATTTTTTTATCACAGGGATAGAGAATAAGTCAGTCGTCAGTGAGTGAGGGGAGATATCACTGAATGGTGTATGTGAGCAATTGCACATCATGGCCACTCACAGGAGATGTCATCTTCATAAAATTGTCTTACTATATGATGGACTGTCACTAGCATTAGGAGTTACCTAGATAAGCAAGGTCAAAATAATTTTATTTTATTTATTTTTAATGCTGAGAGTTTAAGGCTGAATCTTTGACAGCAAATTTCCTCTCTCAAGGATCTAGAAATCAGCATAATGAAAAATGCAGAAATAAAGAAGGAAGGTTGTATTGAGCTTCAGATATATTAAAATTAGAGAAGAAGTCTTCCAAAGAAAAAACTTCAGGAGAACAAAGAAACTGTAATGTTTATTTCTTTTAATTAATCCATTTAGCTTAGGATATAATTAAGATTTCATAATTGTGTGATACTGATTTATTCAAATATATTTCAATAACTGCCCTCCAGATGCCTTAGGAAAGCCTATGAAATCTATCTTAATTTTTATTTTGTTTATGGAAATGTATTTATATTGTCTCTGAATACCTGTACTTATCATTTACCTAATTTTTAGATTTCTGCAGCAATCTACAAATATTTTCCCCAAACCAAAATACTATCCTCCTATATTTCACCATTTGAATTGCAATGTTTAGACTCTGTAAGACTTGGCAGCACAAAACCTTGTCTGTTAGAATCTGCTTCCCTGAACAGAGCACTTCACTATCTTCAAAAGCAGTAGGTTGTCGTTCATGTTTGTGTTCCATTATTGTGCAAATAAACAGGGTAATTTTTTTGAATTTTAAAATGTACTAGGCTTATATATTCATGGAATACACTAAGTTTCTTTAGCTTTACCTCCTACAGTTTTATTAATATTGGTTACATATTGCATACATATATACATATATACATATATACATATATACATATATGCACATATACATATACATATATATATATATATTCCATGCTCAATCAGTTTGGATTTTCTTAGATATTTATTTTTTTCTTAAGAGTCTGCCTTTCCCGTCATTGCCTCTTTTCCAGTTTGAAATGACTAATGCTTAAATAATTATTAGTCATGTCTTATCTTGGTGGCTAGGGTTTGTGCTTTTAAAGTGATACTATATGAGCATCTGCTCCTGTGGCTCTTGCCAGAAATTAAAAGGCTGATCTGCAGGAAAAAAAAGGTTAACACCTCAATTTTGTAGTGAGAAATGGATTGCAAGAGGGAGAAGATTTGCAAAACCCAAAAGCCTTTTCTATTTAATACTGTCAGTAAATAGTAAATACACATCTTTTTGCTTTACCAACTGTCTATCTGCTTGGTTACTCACAAGACTGTTTACAAACTGACTGCAGTTTTTTAAGTTTAGTTTGATCACTGGATATTTAGATTTTGAGAACTTCCTGCTGAGAAAGTGGCAGTGATGAATAATTTTTTTTTTAGGCTGTACAAGTCCAGATAGGAACATTACTTTGGAAATGAATAAATACAAGTGAGGAGAGAGTGAACTTCTTTCAGAGGCATAATACCTAGCTTGTAATTAGTGATCTTGGCCATTTTCTGTCCATTAGTATTGACAAGTCTCTGTTAAAATGAGGCTGAAGGGACCACAAGGATGCTGGTAATTTTCTGAGGTATTCCATGTCACCACAGTAAGAACACATCTTCAAATTACTTTTATTGTCTCAGTATCCTTGTCCCTTCCAGATCCAAGAATAAATTATATTACCCCAAAGTATGTATAAACATACATTCTATGGACAATGATATCTCATTAATGAAAAAACCTGAAGCACAGCACTGTGTCATAAATATATTTGCTTCATTTAAGATGAAGGTTGGCTCAAAAGTGTTCTAGAAATTGTTTATTGTTTGAGGCATGTCCTACCCTGCTGCCTTGCTGCAGGATCATGTCCAGGGAGGCTACAAATACTGGTGGCCAGTATGGGACTCAACGAGATGGGTTTCCTGGATTCCTGTATTTACTGAGAATGAAGTAAAGAATAAATCTACATGCAATTCAGGGCAAAAGAGCAAAATCTGAACTTTTTGCTCAACATATTTATCAGTTCAGGCAAAAGTCATGCTAAAATATCTCTACATTTTAATTTCTGGAGGCAATTTGAGGCTTCCCAGTTCTATGCTCCTTTGTATGTTGTATTTTCAGTGAACTGTCGAGTTCATTATTAATGGATTATAAGTAGAAAGCAAGAATCCATGTCTCCCTTCCACCAGCCACATACACATAGGTCCTGGAAGATCTGGAAGGGACAAATGTATAAGTTTCAAGTTTAACTATATAAAATAGCAGCACTAGTGATAGTAGCTATGTAATAACTAAATATACTTCATCCCCCTCCTAGTTTGCTTCTGAATTGTGTGGTTAATATATAACGCTACACTTTTTTTTTAAAATTCACAATACTAAAATGAGTGGAAAAAAACACAACACGTTTTCCTTTAGGTAAGTTCTAATTGTTGCTGGTTTATTTTTTGACTGACTCAAAGCTAATCAAAATCATAAGCTGCACTGTATCAGGTTTATGAAATTGAATATTTCAGGCTGAAGAATCTTTTCCAAAAGGATGATAAAATATGTTATTTTATGCCCTTTTTACTTACTAGTGTTTTTATTTTTGTTCTTTTGTCTTTGTCCCTCTACCAGGAGGCATTTTTGAGTGTGTGGAATCTGGTCCAATGGGAGCAGAAGAATTAGCCTTCAGATTTGCTGTGAACACAATCAACAGAAACAGAACTCTTCTGCCCAACACCACATTGACATATGACACACAAAAGATAAATCTCTATGACAGTTTTGAAGCATCCAAAAAAGGTAACCTTTTGCTTATTTAGTTTTTTAATGAAGAACTAAGGCTCACTTAGTTTACTTACCTGTAAAAATGTCTATCCAATGAAGCCATATGCAATGGGACTGACATTACTGTCAATGGCATTAAAGAGCTGCTTTATTAAATGTCCTAATGGTAACTGCTTGACAATTACATTGTCACCTTTGCTCCCATTAACCCTATCTAAAAGCTATTCCCTGAAATATTTAAAATCTGAAATAAATTTTGCTGAACATTGTGACGAGGGTGTTTCTGAGACCAGCTCCGTTAGAGTGAGAAATCTCACTATCTCCAAAATTTACCCAGCAAAATGCCAAATTCCCCCAAATTTTACTCAACCTGGGATTCAATTTTAAATATTCAATCACTTGAAGTACATTTTCACAAATGCCTTCATATAGTTAATCATGGACTTCAAAAGGGAAGTAGTAGTTGTAATTTTCTGCATTTTATACCAGCATGGCACAAAAATAAGCCTAAATATTAAGTCTGTGCTTAAGACTATCCCTGTCATATACATGTCTTGGCCTGAGTTATGTTCTTTTCTCCTAACTATAAATTATATGTTTACAGAAGAACTAAGAGTAAAAATTAATTTTGAACAGTCTTCATAAATTTTAAGGTATTTGATTCTCAAACAAAAAAACCCCACATTTTCAGATTGCTTTACATTTAAATCAGGGACAACAGGTACAAATTTCTGCACTACTGCTGTATTCTAGAAGGTACAAACACCAAAAAGTTCAACGAGTATTTATGGAAGAAAGTATAAAGCCTTATGTCAAAACTGCACTGTATTACATGTCCTTTAAAAATATTTATATAAATTGAAGGGCTAATTTTATATGAATGCTATATGTAACAAAACAATAAGAAGGGTGAAAGAACTGGAGATCAGTCTGTGTTTCTTATGGCATGTTTGTAGCCTAAATCTGCCAAATGATCTGGTCCCAACATGTCTCTCCCAAGCATTAAAGGCAGAAAGCTTTATACAGTGAGGGATTTTTCGTGTTATGGTGGGCTAAGAAGAGTGAAAACACTTGATACAACATTAGAAATTATACAAAAGGGAAAGTTCCTGTGTCATGATTGATGTATATGAAGGACAACTTAAAAGTGTTCAGTGTAGAACTGAAGGGAAATTTTTACCCCTTTTACCATTATAGACTAACAGAGTTAATCTTGCTAACCTGTTTTATCTGTTTATTTGGCAAATAAATAATTCAAATATAGAATCTTGTTAGACATGAAAAGAAGGTATACTTATTTGTACAGAAATACACACAGTTTGGTCATTGAAAGATGATAATGAAAATTGGTAATTTTTCAATTATGGAAAACTATAGGGTAAATATTTAATCCTAGCAAAATGGTTTCTTCCCAGAGTAGCATGTATGGTAGAAGAAAGGGGCAAAAATACACTTTTAATAGGGTATTTTTGAGTTGTTATTCTAGTGTTTTTGATAATGGATTAAAGCAGGTTTTGAGAGAGACTGCTGTTTCCTTTCTATCTCAGCCAACTGTGAATAAAAGGGCTGAATCTTAATTCTGTTTCTCTCATTCTTTGCTTTACACCTTCCAAATTCAACTTCTTCCTGTCTCCTGCACATGCCGACCTATGAAATCTAGCAGGACAGTTTCTCACCATGCCCGAGGGATGAAGTAGAGAGCAGAGAAATTTCTCCTGAGATCTTTAATTCTTTAATTATTTCCTGAGAAAATGCAACTACTTTTAGCCTTTACTAAAGGGGGTTTGCTAGCCTGAATATTATGCTGGTAATTCTTGTTAGACTATAATAGCTGAAGTTAGAATGGCAACATGCTATTGATTAGGCATATTGAATAGATTGCATATATTCATTTTTCCCACTTGCATCTTGGATGACAATGCAACATTTTATTTGTAACTGCTCAGGCTGTATCAAAATCTGTGTAATCTTCTAGTACTAATAGCTTTTTGCATCATCAATTCACAATAAGGACAACTGCATTTGTGCTCACAGGTGCTTTAGTTCAGAATCAAAGGCTAAAGGTTAATACAAAATGGTTCATTTTATTATGAAGGATCCAAAGCAGAATTTTAACAATGAAGTTTAAGCATTTGACTCATTTTTGTGGTTCATTATCATGTCCATTAGTGAGCAGGCAGGCACTGCACCAAAAATGGCCTGTTTAGACCTCTTGTTAAAACATACTTTTGAAGTTGAATATAGATGAAATATTAATGGCTTTTTAAAGGTACTATATGAAAAAGCAACCTGAAGGCAAGATGATATTTCCAAGGTACTGTTTGAGTGAAGAATAATGTAAATGCAACAAAATACCTCTCAATGTTCTAAGAAAATTGGTATGCATCTGATAGAGCCAGTGCCATATTAAATCACATGTGAAAGCATTGCATTATTCAAATCTCAGAAAGGGGGAAAAAAAAAAGTCCATTCAAAAGCCATCTGGTAGCTATTGCTGTTGTTAGTGATCCCATTTACTGACATTTGCATAAAGCTTGTTGATTACTCTTAGGAAGGGCAATATTAGCATAAATGTTTTTTTATTGAGCTAGTCATTTAGGCAACACACCGAATAGCAATGAAGATCCTGTGTGTCTGACAAGTTTATTTAAACCACCGGTGTTCTGCAGCAATCAAAAGGTGTGCCAGCATAGTTTCTGAAATGCACTTGAAAGACTTAGCAATATTTTCATCAAGTTGAAAAGAATGTGCACAACAATTAATTTTGAATTGATGAGAAAAGCAATGCAGCAAGACGTGTTTCCACTGCTTGTTTCCTCAGCTGTCAGGAGCATTGATGGTGGAGTAACAATTAATCAAACCCCATATAAATACTCACGTCTAGTTTGGTTTTCTTTACTTCTCTCTACCAAACAAGTTGTTTTCCTAGAGGACAGAGTCTGTTTTTCAGAGCTGCATACTCGTAAAAGTAATGCCCGTTGTAGTGCAGAGATTGGAGCAAGGCCTTGTCCCAAACTCTGGTTTTCATTATTGACTATCTTTTCCTGCCTTCTTTTTGGCATGTCCTAACACATATTCAACAAGATGATTCTGGAGTATGCTGTGGGAGATGATACAGACCAGAGACTGCTGATGAACAGTACGGGTAGAGCCACCAGAGTATCAGAAAACAGGAATCTGAGCCACTTCAATACAGGAGTATCATGTCAGTGACTCACAGGGCCAGCTTTATAGACTCATACAAGTATAGCAAAACTGAGCATTTCCAGTTTTTAAGAAGGGGCACTTAATTTTTTTTTCACTAACAGACAGCAATTTAATTTTAGGGAAAATGTTGGTCCATAGATTGTACTAGCCAACGTGCCTATTTCAGATACAGAAATTCAAATGTCCATTTTAATGAAATTAACCCTGTGCCTGATAATTAACTGTGAGCTACTTCACATGTAAACTTCCTGAGTAATTAGGTTGATTGAGGAAGAAGTTATCACTTAAACAATCTAGATTAGAATACTGTCCTATTTGACCATTTTCTAAGTGTAAGATGAAGCTAAGCACAAACCTGTTTTGTCAGTATTTTTAAAAAGATGCAAAATTTCTGGTCTTTGCCACTTCCACTGACATGGAAAATTTTAATAAACACTGCTGAGCACTATTTAGATCTTAAGAGTCAATATTCATCCGTTTTTAATGAAAGCTTGGACGTATATTCTCAAGTTGAAATGTATAAGTGAAAGCGTTACACAAGAAGGGAGCTCTGTCAGTAAGACAGTCATATTCCATGGAGTGCCTTTTGTTTAATATGAATTGTGCAATCCCTTCTGGCACACTGCCTTTTTCCCTCTCATCATTGACAGACTTCTGTCTCCTCTTCAGCCTGCGATCAGCTGTCCCTTGGGGTGGCAGCCATCTTCGGACCGTCCCACAGCTCCTCCGCTAACGCTGTGCAATCCATCTGCAACGCTTTGGGAGTTCCACACATCCAGACCCGCTGGAAACATCAGGTGTCAGACAACAAGGACTCCTTCTATGTCAGCCTCTATCCGGATTTCTCTTCACTCAGCCGTGCCATCCTTGACCTTGTGCAGTTCTTCAAGTGGAAAACAGTTACTGTTGTTTACGATGACAGCACTGGTAAGGCCAAAGCATCGGACTGTGTGTGGATCTGCTCACATACACAAAGAGAGGGAGGAAGGGCATCACTACTCTTATTTCATAATTTAAGAAATCTTTAATAATTTGCAAGAATTTTACTGGTGAGGCAGTGTATAACAAATAATGTGAACTTATTAGCATAAGTATTCTCATAAGTATGCTTCAGTTGCTGAATCCTGTGTGTTTGAGCTCACAGCTGTCAATAAATTGGTCACACTCTATCTGTGTTTTCTGCAGTGTCTTAACAGTTGCTGACAGCTATGTCTTTTGATTTTACTAAAAACTTAAACTTGGAAGAAAAATATGGTAACTTGAAAGATACACTAGTGTGCCCAGTGAAGTAGAAAGCCTAAATTCTGGTGCTGCTTCTGGTGTTAGTTGAGTTCGAAAACAGATGCCATATTTGTTTGGAATTTTAGATAGAATGTGGAGAAGGAGCCCTGATTTCAACTTCTCACAGTTTTAACGAAAGGAAGTTGGGAGGTTTGTTTTGCAGATGAGTTACAAGAGCTGAAAATGAACTCCTGACTTTCCAGCAGAAATATACTAGGTTGTTACGTTTCCCTTAGTCACCCTAAAATCTGTTTTGCCTTTCAGTTTCACCTTGACAGTGGCACCTTTGACAAATGCTGTAAAACTAACACTTCATTTGAGGTCTAGTAGTGGTCAGAAATAAGACCTTGGTTAAGAGGGAAATATCACTGTAATGGAAGATACAAGGAAGGCACTTGGCCAAAGAAGATATATTAAACCTGATTGGAAATGCTGCTAACTTCTTCCATGCTGGTTGATCCATCATTGTCAGGAAAAGAGCATAGTGAGACTCAAATCCTTCTTGTGGTTCATTGAACTGGAAGGATGTTGATGTGCTCATTACATGATGCTGCTCTCTATCCAAATATGAAATTTAAAAAAAATAAGATCAAGAAACAACGTAAGGCTACCTGTAGGGAAGACTAACTCTGCTAGATAAACAGCAGTTATGACAGCAGGACAGAACACCTGCTTGCGGTTCAAGCCTGGATAAGATATACATACAGCTACCAAAAGGTGAAGAGGTATAAATACTCCATCAAAGTATTTATAACTGATAAATTTCTTTATGCTTTTTAAAAAACTGCAAGGCTGTGACATTTAGAGGCTTCCTTACTACAACTTTGTTGGCTGATGTTACCAAAAGTCTCAGGGAATCAAACTCTATTTGATTTAATATTTAAAATCAAACTCTAGCTTTATAGACTTAAGGCAAGCAATATGTAGTTTTTTTCTTTTTTTTCCTCTTTTTTTTCCTCTTTTTTTTTCCTAATTTTTTTTGTATTATTCTGAAATAGGAAAGGAAGCTAAGCTCTCAAATTTTAGCCATATGATGATAGAAAGAAGTGAGTTGTGACAGAGTTATTGATATAGGTTTGTGTAAATTGCAAATATTTCACCTTGATTAAAATCATTTGGAGCCAAACTGTTTTTTCAAGAGCAGGTTACCTCTTAAAACAATCAATTCAGTTAGAAAATTCATATTTTTTAATACTTTGAAACCACTTTGCTCAATACTTTCAAGTAATTCTCTTCTGTCCTCAAAAAGTTAACCAAAAAATATTTTATGTTTAATGATCTTTCCATATCAAGAGATATATTGACAGCCCTGGTAGGTCTGATCTCAATAAAGCATGTTTTAAAGCCAAGAAATAAATAGAAATGGGAATGAAAATGAAAAAGAAGGTTTTTTTAGTATATATTGTGTATATATACTTGTTCTACTTGTTATTACCGTTAATATTTAAGAGAGAAAAAGCTCTGAAAATGAACACTTTTAGAACAATTTCAAAATAATTTTCACAATGAATTAGTAGATTGAGTTATTTAGTCTATTTGAAAAGCTTAAAGGAATATTCCAGGACATAATTTCTTTAAAATTATATTTCTTTCTGGAGTGGCCAGGCCCTTCATATTATGGTACTGGTTGTTCCCATGGATAAGCAGTAACCTCATCTACAAAATCTTCTTTGTTTTGCCCTTAAAATCACTTTCTGTCTGAAGAGGCAGAAAAAAATAATCAGTTTTAAAAAGGTTATCTGCTCTTTTTTTTGTGGTGTTTTCTGTAAGTGAATTTAAATTCTACTTTTTAAAGACTGTCAACTTCTGTTTGTTAGTAGCATCTCCTATGGATAATTCCAGGACTTCAAAAGCAAATTTCTCGGCTGGGAAGCATTGCTTGCCTTTGAACTACTTACAGGAACAACTCTTAGCTATGAGAAACTATCAGTCTCAAAGAAGGAGATTTTTATATCTGCTCGAGTTCAAGTGCAAGCTGGTGGGTTTTGAGGCAGGGGTCAAGGAACCTTTTGAAATGAAGTAGTTGCTTGACCTTAGGAAGAGGTTCTTTCCTGTCATAAGACAAATATTCAATTGGTAGTCTAGGACTGGACCTGAATATGATGTTTCAACTAAGATTTAGGAATTATATTGTATGATTTGCAGCATTTAAAACTTAATTTCAATTAAAATTAAGGAAATGAAGACAAAATATTTCTCACTGTTTGTGTCTGTTTCTTCCATTTGATCAATGATTCCTTAATGTAAGATGGATGTAATTATTTATTCCTTTCTCCTTTGTTTCTCTTTTAATTACCCACATTTTACACTACTTTATTGAATGGTTGTTTAGGATGATGTATGCCTTTTTATGATGATTTTAGAGCTACGGATTTCCTTTATCTAAATGGACAATTTCCCAAAGGGCATCCTGGTCAAGAAAATAATAAGCTGGTATGGCAGCTACAGTGATAATTTAATTGCTAAAACTAATATTTTTTTTGAGATTCATAATTGCTTTATGTATTTTTATTATCATTGTAAACATGGATACAAAGAGAGTTAATACTTTTATTATATTGAGGAAGAAAAGGTATAAAGCATGCATTAACGAGGTCTGGATACTTCTCCAATAAATTATGAGGGTTTTCCCATTTGTCAAACTCCTGCAAGATTATAGGTTGCCTCTGAGGGAAAGCATGATTTTGTGTATCTATTTAACTATTTATATTTCTACAAATGTGTTTATATCCTTACTTGTTAGGGCTCAGTTTTGTTATTTTTCCAAGGAATCGTTAAAGTTTTGTGATAATAAAGGAGAGATATCTCATCTGCTTCAGAGCTAAAAAAAAATAAATTGTGTCCATGTTCTTCATCTCTTCAGTGTAGGGTATATTTTCTAGAGTGAAAACAAATGGTAAAAGCTGTGTGTTTATTTGACACTGCAGCCTGTAAAAGCCCATGTTAACTCTAGTGTCACTCCCAGAGGTATGCTAGAGGTCAAGTGCACAGTTCAGCTGCCCCAGGACAGCACCATCGTATCCAGCTCTATTCAAACCCCCATGGTTCTGCCTTGCATAAAGGAAAGCCATTTATGTGTCTGATCCATGTAAGTGTAGATGCAGTCCTCCATGCTGATTTTTTGTGCCTTTCAATCCACAGACTAGCTGCCTTCAAAAAATTAATATGACATGTCCCTGCCTTTGAGGACGGGATTGTAACTAGATGATTAAGGTTCCTTCCAACCCAAACTATTTTATGATTCTATGAGATGTATAAAATAGATATTTGTATTTGGTCTGGATCTAATTTGATTTGAGATTGGGTGGTATGAAGGTGGTACAGGGGAAGTCAATGCTTGTTTAGAGACCAGTTCAAAATAAGAGAGAAAATCTGGAATCCCAGTCTCCCTTTGTAACAATCAAAGAGATTACTGCTAAGAACAGTAATTTCAGTTTATTGTCTCCCTCATTGGAGCATTCTCCCTATATTCTCTGAGAAGGAATAGCTGTACATCTTACTTCTAATTTGAGAAAAGGCATAAGTTGTTTTTAATGCACTATGGGTAGCAACTAGACCCTGTCCTATGCTTTATGATGCAGAAGTGACTAAGAGAAAATGAATCTGTGCAGTCCAGCTATTGTTCCTCATGTCAGACTGAGCCTCCGAATACTGGTTTGTTCTGTGCTGATCAGACCTGCCTTGTGTTCAGGAGTCTGTAATGAGGAATGCAAGGTAGCTTGCCACAGGAGAAAATAGAGGTTGTGCCATGCTGAAATAGGTAGAGAGAAGCTTCTAGAGGGACATGATCAGTAACAGTGGAGTGAGCAAAGATCAGGTTGGGTACAGTATAATAAGGAAGGCACAAGACTGTAGAAATAAGATGAAGTAGATGAATAAACTAGAAAGGTTAATTCTACCTTGACTCGGTAAGAAGAGATGCAGTTTTTACATTGGGAGTATGGTAACAGAAATAAACAATAAATAAATAAACAGAAATAAAAATGAACATAGAATGGACAAAGGTTTTAATATTTTAATAAAGCCTCAGCCCTACTAGTATATGGATTAGGTATTGTGGCACTAAGTGAATTTTTTCTTTCAGGGAATTAGAAATGTATGAGTCCTTTTTTTGTGAATCACAATTTTAATAATTCTGAAACTCCCTTTCATTATTTTAATTTTTTCTTTGTATTAAATAATAGCTGCTTTCTGTTTCCTTCTATGATTTGGTTTCCTTTCCCCCTATCTCTCAAGATTTTTTTTTAATATAGCCCACCTGTTCTACAGGCAAAAGCATTGTAATGGGGCTCTAAAATACATTTCTTGTTAAAAAAGATAAAGATTGCTTACTTTGATAATTTTAAATGGAAAAGCATATTCCTTTTAACTAGGATTTCATGTTAAAAAACAAATACAGAAACAAACAAAACTTCAGAAATCCCTACCCAAAAAAATAAAACAACCAAAACCCAAATCCAAAACACCTCCTAGCAGGTTACTTTATATTTTTTTCACCTTAAAGTAATTTATGATCTCTTTGTTCATTAAGTTCCACTAAACTGTCCCTGGACACTAATTAAGTCCTTTCAGATTTACAGATTTGATACAGTCAATTGTCTTTAAGAAGGAAAAGTGGAAAAATGACAATATGTTTGTCAGCTGCATGTCCTAATGGATTTAATTGGTCTCAAAACAGTAACCTAATTTCAAGTACATATTCTAATCTCTGAGCTAAAAAAACAGTGTAGACAAACTGTAAATAAGTTTGTGAATTTCAGATAATTAAAAAAAAGGAAAAAAAATACATGAATAGTTATGTGATGGGCTTTTTAATTATAGTGGCACTTGTATAGATATAAATATATTGATTATTTTATATATCAACAGAGCAAGTTGATATAAACAGGGTTCTGGGTATTTTTTCTTAATTAACTTTTGTTTTGGTCTTGAGTGAATGAGTATAAACACCAAAAATCTGTTACATCTGTGAACAGAAGCCAAAGTAAATGCTGAAAAATTATTTCAGAAATAAAAATGTTTTGTGTTGGTCTTTAGTACAGAATCATGTGCTTTAACTAAAATGAAGGAAGTTGAAAGATATCATTTTGTTGATATATTCACTCTAGTCTGCAGGTCACACTGATTTGCAATAAAATAGCAATTTCTTTCTTGGGACCAGTATTAAAATTCCTATTACCTAATTCCCACTGTATTTGGTGTTATTTTGACCTCACCTTGATTTTGTGCGCAGTTCTGGCCCCCACAATTTAAAAATATTATTAAGATACTCGAATACTTGATACAAATACTATAACAGGCTTCCTAGAGAGGTGGCTGATGTCCCCAAGCATGTCTGTGTTTAAGACTTCAACTTGCTTTAACTTGTTCAACGCTGAAATTGTCAGGTATTTGGACAAGATGATGGATGCATGTCCCTTCCAACTGAATTATTCTATTCTATTTTCCTAAATAAGAAATAGTATCTTATTTCCAGATAACTTACATCTTGTGGTTTTTTATGGCTGGGTTTTTTTCATTTACCTTGTACTACGATTGCTGAAGGACAGCTACTTTTTCAGTTAATATAATTTTAAACTAAGGGAAATTAAATATCTTGTGGGTGACATGGATTTGGGATGATGGCAGGTGGGCAATATTGCTAAAGGATTAAGGAGAAAGAGCTTCTAAGTGATTCAAAGTAAATTTTGGCTAGAGACAAAATTTCTCTTTAAGGAGAATATACACAGTGCACTATAAAGATGAGAAAAAGTACTTAAGAGGCTTGAGACAACTGGCAACAGAGGAGACAAAGAAATGAGTTGGTCTGAAAAGGCCTGATTGTCTCTGCTTCTAGATAAATTAATTAAGCAATGTTTCAATTTATGTGAAAAGTTGCTCTCCTTTGTAAACATATCTATATAACAATGGTCTATTCTGAGAGAAGGAATGAGAGCTGAGAATGCTGTATTTGAAAGTTTGAAATTGGTGTAATGCCATTGCATTTCACCTGAATTTAGAAGACAAGACTTGAATTTTGATTCTATCTATAACAGAAACTTATAAACTGCCATGGTTGGCATGAAGTAGAATACATTCCAGTTTTGAAATTTTGGTATTTTTAAAGACAAAGTTTGTTCAAAGATAGATACAGGCAGAAAAAAGACAAATTTTATTTTTTTTTTTTTTTTACAGATAATCTGGGGTGCTCAGTCCACAGTACAGTAGGAAATATTTGCTGGGAGCAGATGAAAGAAAGCATAAAAGTGATTTACATTGCTGTGGACCAAGTTTCAAAACAATCACTAAGCCATTAAATTGATCAGACAAGGCTTTTGCTTCCCATCCTTCTAGAATCATCCAACAAAATTAACCACTAGGCAGTGTTTTAATATCAACAAATATCTCAAACTAGGTGTTCACTGGGAAAAGGAGTATGGAAGGACACAGCTGTTAAAACAATCTTAGAAAGAAGTTATAATATATGTGGACTTTTTTCGTACTGAAAAGACTTGTGATATTTCTGATACTGACTTGATGCTTGGGAATGAAAAATAATGGTTGATAATTAAGAATATGCTAATGTACTAAACTGAATTTAAGAAATTGGTGAGATTTTTAGGGCTCTCCTGTCTAGGGCTGGGAGTTGGACTTCAATGATCCTTGTGGGTCTCTTCCAAGAGTATTCTATGATTCTATGGTGATTAAGTGAATATTGTTAAAACTGTAATTTCTCCCAATAGAGTTAGTTGGATTCTAAAATGAAGAGTAAATAATACCAAACTTGGTTAAAGAGAAACAACAATTATCAAGGAACCTAAGTTTTCAAATCACTGGAGCAAGTGACTTCTGAAAAA
This sequence comes from Parus major, assembly GCF_001522545.3. Lineage (NCBI taxonomy): Eukaryota > Metazoa > Chordata > Aves > Passeriformes > Paridae > Parus > Parus major. The sequence goes on along the minus strand of NC_031770.1, from coordinate 71,969,725 downwards.
CCTTAAAACGAGGTGATCTTAATAATTACCATTGAGAACATATGGATGGTAGACAAAGTTTGAGAAGTTTGGTTAAGGTAGGCAAGCTCAGGTTCATCCCAACTTTGATATTTGTCCAGATTTTGAAGTGCACTTATCCTGGTTCCTTATGTTTAATTGACAGCTAAACCAATACCTATTCCAAGCAACTTCCTTCCTAACTTGGAACCTGCTTAAATTTGGGCAGCATAAAGTGAGGTTGTAGCATGAATTTATTAGTTGGGTTTTGTTTTGTTGGTTTCAGTTTGTTTTTGTCATTGTTGGTTTGGAGTTTTTTGTTTTGCTTTGTTTTGTTTGGGTTTTTTGGTTGGTTGTTTGGGTTGGGGTTTTTGTTGTTGTTGGTGTTTTTTGTTTTGTTTTGGTTGTTGTTGTTTTAAATAGACCAGTAAACTGAATTTATATTTCTGGGAAAAAAGAACCCAGCTTACTTGTAAGCACTAAAAAAGTCTCAAAGTATTAAGCTGGCTGAAACTGTGAGGTTTCCCTTATGAAGAGCAAATAATGTAAAATTTCCTTCTTTGCCAGGTCAGTGTGCCTTGAGGTCAAGGAAAAAAAAAACCGAGTTGATGTGATACATATTGAGTTAAGAAAGCCAAACTGTTCAGGTTGACATTCATATATGAAAATTAGAACCATAGGTACTTAATGCAAGTGTCAAATGGATGCAAACAAAGAGTAATAAATGTAAATAGATTGGTTGCATCTTACTGAAAAGATAGACTTGCAAGGTTAGTTTTCTGGTGTGGAGAGCATATAAATTACTTATGTGGGTGGCCATCTCAGAAGTTCTAATACTTTAGAAAATATAATTTGTGTTAAAGTGCTTTAGTAGTTCTCTCAAGCACAAGACTTGGTCACATTGTGGATAAGCCAACAATGGCATTATGAGAAAGAAAACAGCACTGAACTCAGGTGTCTGATCTGAAATTACATGTGTAAGAAATTCCTAGGTAATTAAAATTTCGTCTGCATAAAAAACAGTGTTACATTTTATTACATTGCTATTTGCAGCGTATCTCAAGAAACATGAGAGTTCTTGAGATCAGAGGTTAAGGAAAATATGACCTGGGAGGAGAAGACTCCAAGAGTGTTACTTTTCTGTAGGGGAAGTAGACAAAAAAGTCTTGGAAAAGGAAACAGATAAACTATCCTTTATGTTAAGAAGAGTTAGACACATGTTTAAAATTGTAGCAGAAAGGATTCAGCTAGTAATATTTAGGTTAGAACAAAATAACAGATGTCCTTGAAAAGCTATGCGAAATCCACCTCATGAGTTTGGTGGTTTGTTGGTGTTTTTTCTGGGTGGTGTTGGTCGTTTGGTTTTTTTTTTATTATTAATTTTTAGTCTTTAATTTTTTTCAACATCAATGTTTTCATACTGCTCTTCCTAGACAGAACAGAAAAGACAGGTAAGGGTGACCTTCAAAGGTCTCTATCAGGACTATTAATTACCACTGATGCTGACTAATGTCTTTATCAAATTATCTATTATATGTATGTATTATATTAAATTATGGATTAATGTTAAGTTACTCCACTGTCATTGATCCTGATTTCTCAAATTGGATATATATTTATACAGTGTACATGATGAAAACTGCATCTGTGTTTGCTTTTGTATATTTATAATGTTTTGACTTGTGAAGTTTTAGCTAGCATTTATTCTGGTTCTATGTAGCAGATGCAGAGTTCAGACTACTGGTTGCTTATGAAGGGCTAGGTGCATACCTTTCCTGCAAATAAATGAATTTGTGTATAAATCATATCAAAGACAGAGATTGGGGTGGTATAGATTAGCACAGAATGTTTAATGGAGATATGCTTGTTCATTTCTAATTGGTGCATTATCAATTAATAGTTATTCTGTGTTGCTTTAGTGGAATGAATGAAATGAGTATCTAAGGGAGGGTTATATTTGCCAATGTGATCAAAGCATGAAGCTTCCCATGCATATAAACTGGCATGGCAAGTGGCTCTGTTCCACGTCTTTTCAGTCACCTGCTCAGAGAGGTTACAGCATTTGTAACACTTTTATTGAGTATTCTTATTGAAGACAGTAGACTCTTAAGCCTCCTTTAATAAATTATAATTTTGTAGAATTATAATAATTAATAGGACTAATAATTTGGACAATGAAGAAATATTGTCCTGAATGATTACATATTCCATAGTGTCTTTTAAATACAGAGTGTTTCAAGAGCTGTTCACAGTAGTTTCAAGTGAAAAGTCAATTAGTAGTTATGTGCTAAACTCAGTTGTGGTATTTGGATGTAGCAGGTTGGTGTATTCCTCTACTAAGACAGATATTGCACATTTATTCTGTAAAGTTCAAAAATATTTTTCTAGTGTTATATGAATATATCAGTAGTATGGAGAAAGTTGTGAAGTTAAAATTTCATTTTCACTTTTGGTCTTTATGCAGATGTTAGCAATTACTTTAGCTAGTTGTCTGCAGAAAAATACTTAAATCCTGTTATTCTTTTTCTGGTAAATGGGCCTGTAATTGTTCTTTGAAAATAATTCTATGTAGATTTTAATTACTTTTTTGAAAAGCAAAGTAAATGTTAACAAGATTACAAAATGCATGATTCTAGCCCATCTTTCAGGAAAACATGTTGCTACAGCTCTCAACCATATTTTGGCCAAAAATTGCATTAGGACTTACTGCAACAAGACTCAGTATTACAAAAACAAATTTATGGATTAAAAAAAAAATAAATTTTAAAGATCCATAAGGTATTTTATAGTATTTTTCTATAAGCCTAAGGAAGAGAGGTGGAGGTAATATTTCCGGAAGGTATAACAATGAACTTATTCCAAATAGTGCTTTAAATTGTTTTGCTTTTGTGGGTTTGAATAAACTTAATAATTTAAATCTTACAGAAAATTGCCTTGGGAACTTCTGATCAAAATAATTATTTCTTTTATAAATACTGGAAATTTTTTTATTACGTTCAAATACAGAAATATATAATAGGAAAACTAAGTGAAAAATGAAAAGAGGAAAACTGAGACAAGATCAGATCCACATTCTTGTATGGGACATACATTCTGAGATTTATCCAAACCGAAGTACAGTTTTTTTCTTATTTCAGTATTACAGTTTTACATAGTATTAGATAATATTACAAAGTATTACATATTTTGTCCTCCAGTTGGAAGAACACTGTGAAATATACTTGTGATGTTTGTCCCCTTGTGAATTCCTCTGTGTCACTCAAAGTTCAAATATTACTGTCTTAATTAATTTCAATTAATTAATTTAACCTTCAGTTGCAGAGTTTTCTTCTCTTGCACTCTTAGTACTTCCTTTTTTTCAAGCAAAAATGATAGTGCTTTTGTTTCCAAGAATAAATGTGCTAAGCTGGTGTAAATTACATCTGAGGATGTTAATTTATGTGTCTTTTCAAGCTAAGTCCATTTTGATTTATAGTAGACAGTGTTTTTTATTTAGCTTTGTATAGTTTGATACAATAGTAGTGCTTCTGTTGTATGTCTAGGAATTGCGAACTTGTTCTACTGCTTCTTTTATCATTGATCCTGACATCTTTGACAGAATTTTTTATCCTTTGACTGTAGTATAGCTCTTTTTTTCCACTCTTCATCCTCATCAAACTACACTGCTCATAGATCAGCCACTTGAGAGATCATATTTCATACAATTATGATAATTATTTTGAAATGTTCAGGACTGCTAATTCTTATTGCTGCCACCATCATAATACTGAATTAATGATAAAACTTTATGAAAATGCTCAAAGGAGCATGTTTAGAAAACAGAATAATGACAACATTTCAGATCAGGCATATCATAATAGATTATTTGACATATATAAATGTCAAATGTAGACGGAACTAGAAAAAGATGGCAAATTTAATATATTAATAAGGCAGAATGTTGTCCAATTTTCAGCATTTCTTTCAAATATATTATTTTTTCTTACTTTTTCATATTAGGTGCAAAGGTGGGGAAAGGATGGACAGGAGTTTGAGTTTTTTATTTTAATTTGTTTTCTAGTTTCTGTATGCTGCATCTGATAAGTACTCAGGTGGCATGAAAAAAAGTTTTCTTCATCTTGTTAGGGTGACCTTCAAGATCAAAACTGTTCCATGAACCAAAGGTCTTTTCTGAACTTTAGGAGCACATTGATTCTCTTTTGTGGAGCTATGTGGGATGGGGTAGAGGATTATTTTTCACTGCAGCACTGCAAAGCCTTTATTAGGAAAGAATTGTTACTGGAAATAAGCTGAATTAGGATTGGCTATTTGCAACTATAAAAGATGTTTGCACCCATGGTCTGATGTGCTTGCTTAGCATATTTAAGGAAAACAATAAAGCTGATTATTGCCTTGCTCTTCAGTTATACAGCTGGTTATGCTGAAACAGCAGTACAATGGATTTAACATTCTGATGTTAAGACCCAAGACAGAAAAATTAAGTGATATGCTCAGTATCAGAATAGAAATCTTGACTGTCTGTGGAGTTAAACCTGGATCCATGGTTTTCTTGTTCAGTGATTTTTTTAACCCTAAAGCTAGTCTGTTCTATATATGGTATTTTAATAATTGCGACTTCAGTATTAGTCATGAATATAATTTTAAACACTTCTGCTTTCCTGTACTAAGTAATTGTTTAAAAATTATTTTTTTTAGTCTAAAAGAAAGGGGGATTGGGATTTTAGTTAGGATTAGTTGGTTTTTTTTCTGGCCTAGTCTAGACACTTATTAATTTTTCACAAGAGGGAGGTTTGTATTTCAAATGCATATACATACCTGCACAGATTTGTGTAATTAAAGTTCAGCCTTTCTTTTTGCATGTTTTAGAAGAGGGAATTTTTGTCAGCTATTGAGAATTTGAACAGGCTGTCCAGGGAGGCAGTGGAGTCACCGTTCCTGGAAGTTTTCAAAGAAATGACTTGGCACTTAGTGCTGTGCTTGAGTTGGCATAGTGGTCTTTGGTCAAAGGTTGGGCTCTATGATCTTAGATAATGTTTCTATGATTCTATTCTATTACACATTCTAGGAAAAAAATATTAGAAGAAAACTACCTAGACTGAAACTTCTTCTCTGATTACTGGCACAGCCACCATCCAAAAGATAGTTTTTGAAAATATTTTTAGCAGGAAATGATGTAACTTTTATTTGCCCTCTCATACTCAGTGGTCTTTTCAAGGTGACTAAAACTTAGTTAATGATATGTTCAAAAGAACTATATTACTTACACCCCCCAACCTTTCCTTCCCCTCTCCTCAAGAATCCCAGTTTGATGATCAAATAATTTTTTTCCTAAAGCATAAACTGCAGCAGTGCAAATTCTTTAAATGTGTTTGTATAGCCAAAAGGCCACATATGGGCAATGTGGAACTTGGAATTAGTTCTTTAAGATATGATAGAACATGCCAATATAGTCTAAGGTTGTTCTGATTTATCAACAGTGGTTTTGTATCTCTGAGGAAGAGTTTGGTGAGTAGTCATATAGTGTATGGTTTGACAAGGAGATAGGGACATAATTATAGGTAGTTGGACATTGTGCTCACTTTATACATCTGTACTTTTTCCCCTGGAAGGACATTATGTCATACAAATACAACTCTAGAATTTATTTGAGCAAATAGTACTGTTATCATGGATGGTTCTTGCATCTTGGCTTGCCCTCATGAATCTAAATTTTCAGCTAAAGACATTTGAAACAGAACAGCTATATTTTTGACAAAGGGCTTGTTAAATAGAATTTTCTTTGCAAAAATTCTTTTGAAGTCAGTTACCAGATGCATTTCCTTTCTTTTACCAACACGGTACTATCATTTCCTTGTAGAAGTCACGTTTAACAGCAAAATAAGTCAACATCATACTAGATATTCTTGAATTCCTCTTCGTGTCACTGCCATTAATCATAGTACATTTTAAATATTGCAAGTTGCCAATGGCATCAGACTCTAATGAATTAGGATTTGCAAAATATATACATACATACACATGTACTATTCTGATTGCTCTCCAATCCTTTAACTACAGGATTGTAAAACCCTGCTAAAATGTTGGACTCTAAAGCTACTAATAAGAAGCTGCATTAATTATGTTCACAGTGAAAAGACAATTTTTTCCTTTTTTTATTTCTATTTTCCTAACTTTTTCTATTAAAAAGTTATTCTAACTTTTTCTATTAAAGCCACCATTGCTGCTGTATCTAAATGGGATTAAATATAACTGGTGATCATTTTAAGGATCCTTAACACTGCTGAAATTGTGTGAAATGATCTTAATGTAGTAAAAAAGGCTTAATATGAATAAATATGAAAGGTCCATCAAGCTGTCTTTTTCCTTTGTCTCTATTTCCTCTTTGCTTTTCATAACAGTGCTGTTGTATTAGATATAACAGCACAGAATAGCCCACTGTTCAAGAGCCAATGCTAGGTTGTGAAATTTCTTTTTAACCTTCCTCTAGAAGTGTTTTTTTTTTTTTTTTTCAGTTGAAGATGATAAAACGAAACTTTAGAGTTCATGGGTAATCTCTGTGAGTCATTTTGCAGCAATTAACTGTTCCAGTTGATGCAAAACATTCTATCAATGCCAATAAACCAGCATTCTCCTCCCTTCTACCCATACCCCTCTCAATACACAGTGAAATTCTTCTAAGGCATAACCAAAAAAACTGGGCAGGGGGGCTGTCAGGGAAGGAGGAGAGTACAGAGAGGTGTGAGAGGAAACAACTTACTAAAAACAGGGAGACTGTTTTCTGTTGGCTCTACAAAGCAGTATATTATAAGTTCTGAAATTTTTGATATGGGGAAGATAAGGAGTAGCCTTTAAAAAAGCATTAGTGTTTTCTTACAGAAAAAGGTTGATGTGTTCAGCCTATTGCAAAGGGCATTTGCTTGCATTCTTCCTGTGCAGCACAAAGGCAGCATTAATGGAAATGATAAATAGTTTGATGAGCAAGCCAGGTGGCATAGCAATGGCCTGCAAGGCTGCTGAGCTGGAGACAGGTTTTAAAACAAACTTGGGGCTCTTGCTTCCTGGACTGGTTGAAGTTGAACATGTCGAGGAGGTAATGTGATTGATCTCTTTGGAGGAAGATGCCAGCTGGAGAGCTCACAAACTGCTCCTTCAGGATTCTCCTTAACGATGAATTGATGGCAGCTTCTGAAAAGAGTTACTCACACCGCACTCTTCCCAGCCATTCAGAGGTAGGGCTCTATCACAGTAGCTGCTAAGAGAAGGAATTGAGAGTTTAAAGGGACAGGAAAAAGGTGTCCCTGGTGAAAGAAAATGCAGGAAGTACATTCCCAAAATGCAGCTATTATTTCTATACTGTTGTAAAATAGATTTTTTTTTTTTTTAGGGGCTTATACACACAAATGGTTGTATTCTGTTTGCTTTGGGGTTTTTTTGTTGGGTTTGTTTTGGTTTTTTGGTTTTGTTTTTGCACTACTGGGATTTTGTAAATCCTAATAAAATAAGAAGTCTCCTTTTCATCTGAGGCCTGCGATTCATATTATATTTTAAATCAATTATTTAAAAATTATTCTAGAGAACTGTTTGATTAAAAATATTCTAGATCTCCTCAAAATCATGGTGAAGAAAGGACTTGCTTTGTTCTTAGCTTCATAGTCCTTGTAGTTCTTGAATTATATTCCTCCCTTCATTGGAGGCTCTGATATCTCTTCTGCTCAGCTAAATATGTGTCCTTTTGAAACTGTCCCTTGCTGATTGATAAACTTTTATTTCTCAGTACATGACAGCTTGTTACTTTTATCCTGCATAACCAACTTATTATGACATTTCCTGTATTGTCAGACAATAGCAATGGTAATGTTAATACTTTGGATTAACAGTAGCTCAAGAATCTTAGTCAATGTATAAATATGTCTGTTTGATCTAAAATGACTGAAATACACAAAGCATAGAAGGACAGAAATTGAAGCCCACAGACAAACTGCACACAGTAGGAACAAGCAATCTTTGAGTCTTAGGAATCTCAATCATCCAAATGGAGAAAGAGAAAAATAGAAAAAAAATTGGTAAAAATGAAAGCAAACAATTAATTTGTCTGACTTCACCTGTGTATTCAGGACTAAATGTTAAAAAGACATTAGGTAGAGCTCAATTTTGGTTGCTCTAAGGCATTAATTTTGCTGTTAAAAGCCTTTAACATATGATATCTGATAGCTGTGAAAAACTGAACTCCAGATTGTTACTATAAGATAAGGGCACAATTTATTTATGTCCTGCATGCATTACCTGGTTAGTCCTCAACTGTGCATGCAATGTTCTGATTGCCTGTATCTTTTTTGGCCATTGCTACTGCAGAAACTGCTCCTGAAGAAGCCAGGATGTTAGGGTGCTCAGGGGAAGAGAAGATCAGTGAAAGCCAGGAATTGGGAAGCAGTTATTGTCCATAGATGAACCCAGGTGCTGCAGTTTACATGCAGGACCTTGTTCTTTTGGTTTATATCTTTCCAGTGCTTAATATTTAATTTGGTTACAAATAACGACCCACTATTCAATATTTAATTTAGAAAAGGTTTTGTTTGTGTATGGTGATGTGTTTGTTTGTTTGTTTATTTGTTTGTTTTTAGATGAATTATTCTGTTCCTCTTCAGAAAATTATTTTGGTGGGTTTTATACCCAGTAAAACTTATATATTCTTTGCATACTTTTAAAAACACAAATACTACATCTTAAGTGGTAGATACAGTGTAGAGGGAAACATCTAGCCTTTCATTAGTATTTAAAAGAGCCAGCTTTAGAAGTGTGATCCAGAACTGGAAAGCCTTTACTTGATCCTGGTTACCACTAAAGCCTGAATGAGGAAATTCTGCTTCTCATTGTTTTACCAGAGAAATAAAAAAAAAAAAAAGAAAAAAAAGAGTAAGGTATGTTCAGCACTGTCTGATACTTTTCTGTTCTGTGGGATGTTTCTCTGCAGCAAGTGTGCTAGCTGTGGCAGTGGTACCTGCCACCTGTGACACACCTTCAGAGTAGTATCCCACAGCTTGCACTCTCCTCAGAGTTGTTTGTCTTCACTCCCATGAAAGTGTTTTGTTTTCCAAAATCATCCTGTTGAGAGCCCAGCAAGCTGGAGGCTGTTGAACATATGCAAGTAAAGAATTTATTCCTTATAGTGGGTGGCCAAGTGGACCACTGAAGTGAGTCATTTAGTAGAACATGTTTTGTTCCCTGCTATAATCCATCTCAACTTTACAAATGCTGATGGCTGGAAACATGGTGAAATATATATGTTAAAATCTTAAAAATGGAAGTATGTACTCACTGTAACTATTACTAAAATTAAATATTTTGCTACATGTAGCAGCTATGAACAATACTACACATTCAAACTTTAAGGTTGTTTTTTATTTCACATTGATGAAGACAGGCAAAAAAACATACCTTTGAAAGCTCTGAAATTTGCTTATGCTTCAGATTTAATTTATCTTAAAATATATTTTGATAAATCTCACTGGTTGCTATTGTAATTGACAGTTATTGAAGGCATAAATACTTCTTCATGTGCTTGCCTGCACATCTGTACTGGCCCAGCCCTGAGGTCCAGTCAGTGCATGGAAGAGATGTGTTTTCTTCCCCATACTCTTCCACAGGTTTTCTTCCCCATACTCTCATGCTCAGGTTTCTGTGGTAGCTTTCTACCTTTTGTACTGCCTTCCAATCTGGTACTTTGTTTATTGCTCATCACTTCTCTATCAGATACACAGGTAACCCAGAAGGCAGACACTGTCATAGCATCCTCCTTCTCAGTCTTTAATTTCTCTAGTTCCTGCATCTGTAAATCTTCTATTTCAAATTCTGGTAGGAGTTTTTCTTTCTCTGAGGTAGCCCAATAGTGATAACATTTATGAAGACTAAATTTTTTTTTTTTTTTTAAATTCTTGAACAACCCAGTTAGAACCTTTAAGGACTGATGTTCTTGGGTAATGCTCTGGAACAGAACAAAGCTTGGAAGTTTTAGAATTCTTGGGTTTCACCCACAGCCATTTCTTGAGGTTATTTTAGTTAAAGCACAGAGCTAATAGCACCAAGGTTGTGGGTTCAACCCCTGTATGGGCCATTCAATTAAGAATTGGACTTGATGGTCTTTGAGGGTTCCTTCCAACTCAGAATAGTCTGTGATTATCAAAAGAACTAAGCTATATGTTTAATTCATTAGGGTATTGGAAAACATTTACTTCAAAAAATCCTGTAGGCAGGAAAACACTTCTTGTCATTCTCTAACAAATCTTGGACCTACAGTTAAAGACCAAAACTGTATTGTATTGGTGGAAGCAATGGGGATAGATCAAGGCACCTGTCAATTTGTAGTTTCTTACATTTGTTTACCAAAATTTTGTAGTTTAAACTTGCTGCAGAAAAAAAGCAACAATCCCTTTTTCACTTCTTTCTATCCATTTCAAAGTTCCTTGACAGCTTAACTGCCCATCCCATCTCCAAAGGTGTTATGAAGCTGATTTGTGTGACATCTGAAAATATGCATAAAACATGCATATTAGGGACTCTGCCCTTTCGGTAAAGAATGCTTTTAAAGAAGTTTGCAGTCAAGAAAGAACAGTCAGTCTTCCCTTTGACATTTGATATAATAAAAATACTCAGTACTTGTACAGAAAATTCGAACATCATGAATCACTGTAATGTTTCATACAATCAAATTAATTTCAAAGTCACTTCCACAATCATAGTAAGTTTTTTTCTGGGGGGGTTTTAATTCCAAAACTGGCATAATAGTGTAAAGCTACTTTTGTCTCGTTCTTCTTGAAAAGTTGTTCAGTACAGAAATATGAGAACAGATTAATATAAGCGTGTTCTACAGTGCTGAAATGATTCACAACTTTATATGCAAACTTGATTTATTATTTTGGAGGCTGCCTAGTCTGATTAAAAACTATTAGTCTGGGATATGGCTTTAATTAAATTAGGGTAACATGTTCTCCAAAGAGAAATGTCATAGTTGCATGATAATGGTAGAGGAAGATTTGTCTGTCTTAAGGTAATGCTAAATGAGGCTGCTTACTCTCCATTAATATTAAGAGAAAATAAACTTGTGGTAAAGTGTTGTGAGTACAGATACTTAATTTTTCTTTTTAATAAAATTTTTGTGTATTGGTTCCAACCAACTGAAAAGGGAAAAAAAAATCAGGAAAATGTGAATGCTTATATTCTCCTGCTAGCAGTTCAGGTTCTTGTTTTGATAGTTTTCTTTTCTCCCCACTCCTGTTTTCTTTAAGGTCTCATTCGATTACAAGAGCTCATCAAGGCTCCATCACGATACAACCTAAGACTAAAAATCCGTCAGTTACCAGCTGACACAAAAGATGCAAAGCCATTGCTAAAGGAGATGAAAAGAGGCAAAGAATTCCATGTAATCTTTGACTGCAGCCATGAAATGGCAGCAGGCATCTTGAAGCAGGTAATCCTCATTTTGCTTTAGATGTCTTAATCTTTTTCATCCCTAGTAAATAAAAGTATTATCCAGACTTAATGGTATTTAACAAGCAGGGAAATTGTATGTCAGTTTTACTGAGGCCTAACTAAAAATCAGCCAAGGCTTTCAGAGGTGATTTTAATGGTGACACAAATGATAGGTGCTTTAATTATGCTTTTATAAAGAGTTTAATTAATTTATGTTCAGGAGGAACATGAAAGTATATTAGTCTTTCAACTATGAAGAACTGGTACTTTGAGTTGATGCTTTAAGCATGGTTTTAAATGTTTGCTTAATATTATTTTATATATAAAATTTTTATGTATGTATGTATTTATTTGTTTATATATTTGTTTTATTTGATGCCTTTAAGATGTGTGTTCCTAATCAGATAGTGATACTTGAACAGTATGTTACCAACAGACCACATTCATGTCTTCTATTGAGAAGACAGAATTGGTATTTTAGAGCCATATTCTCTTTGCACTAGTAATGGAACTGCAAAACATCCAAGTACATTTGGGTTGATGCTTTGAAAATATTATGTGCAAGTGAGATGAGTGGATGAGATACAGTAGAATTCAAAACACTTAACTGGCTCAGAGACCATCTTCCCTATAGCTTTTTTAAATTTATGATGTCCAATAAAGAGGATGGGAAGAATACCTAAACTGAAACAGTATTCTACACTTCTAATGCATAGCTTTTAGTAACTTTAATTCATATTTATGTTATGTTTGCTAGAAAACTGTAGGGTCTAAATTGAAAACAAAATGTATTTAAGAGTTGGAAATGCGCATCTCATCAGAGGTACTTGCAGGTATTATTGTGGGTATAATTAAAATCACTACATTTAAGCCTACATGTATAATATAATTTCTTTACTTAATTGTTCATTGATGGAAAAACTTTTATTAACTCCTAGAAATTTTAAACCTCTGCTGGTGTTTTTTTTTGCTAAATATAAGCCAGCCTAGTTATTCTAGTTGTTTAGGGCAAATAATTGAATTTTAATTTAATGATTTTAAATATTTAAAATCTAAACAATGCAGATGGAAAATGTGTTGATGTCAATATCAAGCTACAATACTAAAAACTCTATCAAGATACATTACTTATACAGCACCTAGAAGTTTTTAGGTGAAAAAGTCCCTTCTATTTCACAGTATACAACACTGTGAAAAATGTATGAATAGAGGGAAATGGGAACAATATTAAAAGCATTGTATTTTTAATCATGTCCCAGGACCCAAGAGTGAGCATTCAGCTTCTTTAAATCAAATGGTGAACTGTTTAATCAAAGTACACTGCTCATCCTAAAGATTACAGAGGGAAGATATAGAAAAAATTCTTACATGAATGTTTAGATATTTATGCAGATTCTGTAGGTTTTTACTTTTCCATTCAAGTCCTGTACTGAAATGCTTTAAATATGCCCAAAATTTGTAGTTTTAAGCTGAATGTGAGCACTTGCTGTCAAAATTGACACAAAGGGTGTTGAGAATATATTTCTTATTTAATGTTAATATTCCATATATAGTGTTTGTAAGTGATTATTGAAAAAAAAAACAAAACCACTTTATATATCTATTTCTGAATTATTGAATTATCAGATTTCTTTTCCTGATAATGGAGGAATGAATTGTGGGACACATGACAAGGAGCTTCAGTTTGAGATGACAATTGGAAAGGTTAACAGTGAAGCTGGTGGAAGACAGCACAAGATAAAATATAAAGAAAACAAAGTACCTTAAGAACCTAGTGAAACAGCAACTACTCTTTACGGTCCAAAAATACATAATGAAAAGTGAAAAAAGAAATGCCATCAATCAGACAAACATGCTTAAATTAAGGCAAATCTCATTGTTATCTACATCACCAGGCAACCAGGGAAACCATACATAATTTAAAAGGTTAGGGAAACATTGTAATAATGAGAACAGAGAAATTACAATGTTTGAAGTGGAAAAAGAAGTGAGATCTTTAGAGAAGTGAGAAGGTGAAAGAAGGAGGACCTGAAAAACAGACATCATCATCGCATAGCAGAATAAGGAACATGCGTAGGATGTTCTGTAGGGATCCTTTGGAGTATGAAAGACTTGATTAGAAGCAGTTATGATATGGTGACTGAAAATGTGTTACATATATAGAGGAAGATAATTCTGTTTTATTAAAAAAAATAAGTTCTTATAAAAGCTAAGAATGTATGTAGTTGTAGAGTTGCTAATGAAGTTGTAATATTTCTTATGGAAATGTGGTTTACTTGTGTTTAAGACAATTTAACTGCTACTGGAACACTATACCATAATTTTAAATACTGTTGTACAATTCTAAGTACACAAGTATAGGCATTCTTTGGAAAAGCGGTGTGGTTTTTTTTTCAAAATCTTGTTTAACATGTTGTAAAATCTGATTTACCGCTGATATTTGGATTAATTTTAGATTTTTTTTCTTTGGAAAAGATCATATAGACTATTCATTTCATCATTTTTCAGAGCATGTTACAAGTGAAAAGGCTCTCTCAGCCTTCAGAATGCTGACAATTCTTTTTAATACAAATTCTGGCATTGTCACAGTAGTATAATTGTGGCATTCAGTGTCTTTAAGGAGTCCATCTGGTAGCAACTTGGCAAAGAACTCCTTTGATAGCTCCTGGAAAGGAAGAAAATACTAAGGCAACTTTTGTGCAGAGCGTCAGGATACATGCTTTTCAGGAGAAAATGCCCTTAATGAGTAAAAAGGATGAAACATAGTTTTTTTATCTACAAATATTTTTTATGCAGTTGAGAAGAATGCATAGTTTATCAAAAACTACTTGGTATTACATAACTAGCAAGAGCAATGAAGGTACTTGAGAGATACCTGAATTTATAAAGTAATTCTATGAATATTTGTTCTTTATTTTTATTTAAGTAGTATCTCTCTTGCCATTCAAAATTTGACTCAAGAGAATTTTCTTCCATGGTTGGAAAAATGTGTACATCTATAAAATAAGTTTGGGTGCTTCTTTTGAATGCTTAGTATTGTTCATCAAAATAGAAAAAAAAAATCCTATTAGGTAATTTATTTTAAAGGAAGGGTTCAATAATGAATGAAAATATTGTGGACTCAAATTATGTGTTGTAACTTAATGTATCCATTAGCATGTAAAAATACAAGGCTCTTTCACATTTACTGCACTAAACAGTCTAATAATATTCTTTCTATCAGAAGATCTGGTTCATAAATTCCTTTAATAGTCAGTAATCTTCTCTAACTGCTAAGAAATGACTCGCTTGACCTGATTTTAGCATAATTCCAACCCTATAGTCTTATCTTAGTAATGCTCTTTTGCAAGTGTTTCATTTGCCATGTGAGTGTGATAAAAATGTATTATGTGGTCTCAAAAACATTAATCTTTTGTTTATTTTTTTTCAAGGCTTTAGCTATGGGGATGATGACAGAATACTATCACTATATCTTTACCACACTGGTAAGTGGCCTGTGAAAATGTAGTGATGACATCCAACAAAGATGTTACTTTCCTAATTATATTACTTAACATAGTGAAAAAGGTCTCTCTGGAATGGGATGTGAGCTTTTCTTTGCTGAGTTTCCTTACTTTCAGTGAAAACTCATCAGGATGGTTTAATTATCGTTCAACTGTGAGCCCTGGAAACCGATAGACCTGAAAAAAGCATTTGGCTGTAGCACTGCAGCTTTTAACTGTCAAGGAGGGTTAGATGTATGATTCATAATTCATTGTTTATTTTATATGTTTTGTCCTTTTTGTCTTTTAGCGGTTTGTATGGGAAGTTTAAGACATTTTAAAATTTACTCATATGTTCCATATTTTTAATCCAACATTTTACAAAGTAGTTCTTCTCTGTCATATGATTCATGAATAATTTGGTGTGAATCTTAGCAGCATTTTATTTAACAATTTGTATGAGTTTTTTAGGCACATGAATTATGCAATATTCTTTGGTGTCCACTGTAAATGTGACTTAGAAGGAATTTGATCATTCTTGGATTTATAATTTGCAATAAATGAACATTTAAAATGTGAATACCCTCAGAAAAAAAAACAAAACATGTATGTAAAATCCTTTTTCCTGCTCACCACAGCCTAACTGTGAAAGAGTTTAAAAGTTGGTAAAATATTATTCTAGAGACCACAGAGTCTCCAGAGAGACAGATTTCTCTGTCTTGAATTTGTACTCAGTTTTGTCTAATTAGATTGCAGTTCATTATTTATTTAAAAAAAAAGTATGAGACAAACGTGAGACAGATGTGCCTTGACAAAACCATGCTTGAAATGACCCATGTTTAAAGACACATACATGTTTAAGTTCTTATGAAAATGTGATGTGCCACCCTTTGTGGTAGGGTAGGAGCCCACCTCAGAATCACAAAGCAGAAGTTCATGGAAAGCATTAACATGAAATAGCTAGTTGGATAGAAAGCAAAATAATTTGTGAAGCTCAAAGGCACACCCTGCACAAATACCTAGCTTATTTTTGAAGGGTAAATTGTTCTGTCACTTACAGATTTAGGATTACATGCAATAGGATTTCCCTCACTAAACAGATTTCCCTCCATAAAAATGGATTATAGATGTTTTTAAACCTTTTTTCTTATTTTTCTTATTTTTCTTTTTTATTGATGAAAATTGTTTCTATGAGTACTATGCTGTCCTTTGGCATTGAATTTTCACTCCTAAAGCTCTGTTTAAAAAGAGATTTTTCTGTCGTTCTTATTTACTTACTAAAACATTAGATTTTCTGTGGAGACAAGAGTATTACATTGATAGGAACTATCAAGAGACAATTTACTGTGCACAAACATATCATAGATTTTGATTTTGCAATGTAGCTCTGGAACCAGCATCAGAATTTAGTTGATTTTATATATTAATTGCTTCTTACCTGACATGGTGAAAGTACTGTCAAATAAATTTTCCAGTCACAGTGTTTACAACAGTCTTCTGTGTAATCTCCTCTTGATTGATTCAGGGTGTAATGTGCTGGCTCATTAATACACTGACCTGTGTGCATTTGTAATATATGCATGATAATATTGTGTATATTTATTACCTTCCAGTGTAAACATGAATGTGTTTGGATTAAAAAATCGTGTTGAAGGTTCTGAAATCTTGAACAGTAAAAGCTGAGAGAATCTTTCAAAGAGAAAGATGTAACATAGTTGTAGTTACATCCAACATTTCCTTTGCAATAAAATGTTTTATTTCTTTGCAAAGAGGTTGCAAGTTAGGTTATTTTAAAAGAATTTTGAAACCTGCATATCTTAGGTATTGTATATGGAAAAGTATATCATATTGCTAGCTATAGAATTAAAAATGGGTAGTGATTGATAAGTGGTTGATATTTTTGTGGGCTTCGTGATGTTAACAACGGGTGTTATATTTGAGTATTCCATAGTACAGTATCTTTCTTCAGCTTTGGGCAGTAAAAAAAAATTGGCTTAGGCAAGTCTTACACCTAAAGCTACCTGACAACAAAAATTAAATTAAAAATTAAATGAATGACTGCCTATGAATTACGGGGAAAATTTCCATGTTCAATAAATTAAAATTGTGTTGTAGGGAAATAATATATTATATATAACCTTGATTACATTTTCCTTTTCCCCCTGTTCAAAACTTGATCTTAGACCTGAGTTTCCTGAAGTCAAGTACTGTTTCTACATTGTTTCTTAGGATTTGATTAAAGCACTAGGATAACCTTGAATTTACTTCTTGAGCTAAAATTTGAATTGTTTTACTTTATATTAATTACATTTCCCCCTCTGTGTGTTTGAGGGCTAATTGTACACACACACAGATATACCAAAAACATAAATTACTAAAAGTTATTGTTGCAAAGATGAATTCCTAATCAAAGATATGTCCATACTAGGAAGATGACAGTGAAAAATGTTTTTGATTAAATTTAAAGCTATGTACATTTCTCCTCGTCCCTGCTCAACACCACCCCCACTCCCAGCCTACTCCACTCCACCAATTCATCCTCCCAAGATTAACTTAAGTTTCACTGAGAGTGAAAGTTCAAGGAAACTCTTGTCCAATTTATCTTATTATTTGATGTCTGTTTGATTTCTTGTAAGTTCAAGAACTAGCAATTAATTAATATTAATATTTAGAAATTTCAAATAATATTTAAGCTTACTGCAGCCTTTTAGCCTACCTAGTAGTAGATACAGTTCTGTAATTGGGCTAACATTTCCTGAAGGTTTGTTCTTCCTCCTAGAATCAGATTACTCCCACCATAAGGGCAGCCAAGTTGCTTGCTCACAGACATGGGCCCTCAGACAAGCAGAACACACTTCCTAGCATAAATAGCAGTGAAAAATTACCATGCTCTCCTCTGGGGAGATGGTCCAACAACTGAAATGCCACTGCAGTGTATTACAAAACTTATACAACGATAATTTTTTCAGGACCTGTTTGCCTTGGATGTGGAACCCTATCGGTACAGTGGTGTTAATATGACTGGATTCAGAATCCTAAACACAGAAAATACCCAGGTGTCATCTATCATTGAGAAGTGGTCTATGGAGCGCTTGCAAGCACCCCCGAAGCCTGATTCAGGTTTGCTGGATGGATTCATGACGGTATGAATACCAGTATTTACTTCCTTTTTTTATATGTTTGTGAAGCTATAAAAAAATATTTAACTTTTTGTTTGCTATTAAAAGTCTTTGGAGGTATGTAACCAAATATTATTGTAAACATGAGTCAGAGAGTAACTGTGTTGTTTCTGTCAATATTTTGCAGATTGAATACATGGTTATATTCACTTTCTTTCAAAATTACACATATTGTATTTTTTTTTCAAATTATAATGCCATATTCTAAATGTCAAATTCACCTACTTTCCCTAATTTGCTGGTGAAATTTTTTTATGGGACAAAAACCAAGCTAATGAAAATTGTCTCTTTCTCTGCATTTTGTGTCTTATTCATTTAATATTCATTCATTAATAATGTGGACTTTCTAATATTTACATATGTCTTGCTTGAAAATATTTTATTAGTATTATGAACAGGACTTTATTATTATCTTTTTTACTTTCTGTGCTTTCAGATTAATCTGATTAATTAATCCGGTTGTTTATTTTAATTTCTTTCCTTCCATTGCCACTAGTCTTTGTTCTCACTTCAGTTCATAAAAATCACAACTATAATCCTGCAAACAAACTTTCATTGCTAGGTTTTGGTGCTTTCCTGCTCATTAGGTGGAATTCAGTCTGGAATTATAATGTCAGGAAGGGATCTGTTTTAAAAGACATCCTACATTAGATCTGCTTTAGTTTTCAAATTTGTTGAAAGATTTTCCACTTTGGCCCCTTAACAGTTTAGGTAGTTGGGTTTTGTTTGGTTTTGTTTTTTGTTTTGAGGGGATTTCTTGCTGTTGTTAGGTGTTTTTTGTTTGTTTTTTTTAAGCTTTTCATCTTCCATTTGAAAAATAGAAAATTCTATTTCTTGAAGACAGGTATCTTAGTAATCAGATGCCAAGATTGTATTAATTATTCCACATAACACAACTATTTGACCATTTTTTACTACTGATAAAATTTAATTATCTTGTTGATATTAGCTACTAAATTACAATCAATATTTTAACAAGTTAATTTTTTTTTTTAGAAAAATACCCTTTTTAGAGAAAAATACTTTTAAATACTTTTAAAATATACTTACAATATATAATGTCCTGAACATGATAATTTGAAACATTTTAAATTTAATTTGTTCACTGATTTCCTTGTACTATATTTACAGATTGCATCACATGGTAGTTTAAAAGTTATATTGCTCTCTAAATAATTTCAAACAAATGAACTCCCCAAAATCTGAAAACTGTATGAAGCATGCATCTGGTTTATATATAGCTGCTGCTTATTACTGTAAGTCATTGTTTCATGCTTCCTTACTTGCATTAATATTTTCAATTATTTTATTTTTATCTTTTTGAAATTAAAATTTGCATCACTTCTCATTCATTGTAGCTGTATACTTTATGTATTGCTCAAAGATATAACCTTTGGATATTTACCAAGATCAGTAGTGATAGTTATTTTATGAGAACATAGGGCCATGGTGAAAAATAAAGGAATAATAAATATTGGAATAGAGTTCAGTGGGCCTGTTGCATGTTTTTCATCTTCTGTGGTGCTGTAAAGAAAGTGCTTTCCTCAGAAAACCTTTTGATGTGAGACAGAGCCCTATAATTGCTATTATATGATTCTGTAAGAGTAATACTTTACATCATTACTTTGCCTCAGGATAAAAAAGTATAAAAAAGTGTGTGAAGAACACAGTGGCTTCTCTTCTGGACCCTTAAGAGCCCCCTATTCTCCAAGTGGAACCAAGTTTTCAAAGAGACTGTGATGAATATTTTATGGTCATTCTTTTTTGTTGATTAAGCTTTTAAAAGTGCTTTGTTTATTTAAAATCTGGATTTTAAATACCTGACAGATGCAGATAGAATTTTAACTATATTTAAAGGGCTAATAATCTTGGCAAGCATTATGAGATTATAAGGTTATTTTGATGTGGCCCTTAGATACAGAAAAAACATCCACAGCTTGTCCATTTTGATGGTGTGAAAGAAAGTCAAATCTTGATGTCATTGCACAATGTTCTTTCTGTGCTCAGAATAAAATAAGCCATTTTATTGACTTATAATCAGGGAAGTTATAAAGTCAGTTAAATCTGTAAAATTTGACTTTCATGTCACTGTTGATCATGTATATTTATAGTCAGAAATGGACTTGGGAATCAAAGTCTCTTCACAGATATTTGTGCTATGGAGTGATCTAACTGATATGGGCTGGACTGGAAACATTTTATTTTCACTGGTTGATTGTGTCTACAGCTAATCACAAAAAATTAGCAAGAAGACCACTTAATGGAAATACATTCTCATTGAACCACACAGCTAAATGCCATTTAACTAGGTTCAAAAAACATCTAAAAGTTGCTCCAAATGTAAACCTGAAGTTTGTATAAATCATTGAAGGACCTCAGTGAAAAGTAAATTTTTCTGGTGGTGTAAAACCAGGAAGTTATGAATTGCAGTTTTTCAGCTCCAGTGATGTTTGTGTAATATACTTCTACCCAGACTTTGTCACCATGCTGACTTTGCCCTTAGGATAGTTAGAACTATTAATATAATTCTGATGCTGCTTTTTCTTATTTATGGTTCATAGAGTTCCCAGTATTAATTGTTTCAAGGTCTTTTCTGTAGACTTGTATAACTCTCTAACTAGTATATAATTCTCCTCATAATTTATTTTACCTTTTAGTGTCCTAATGCAATACAGAGTTGGTATAAAACTTCATTTCATCTCCTTGGAATGTTCCAAGTCAAATTTACAAGTGTGAATCCTATTGAGTTCAATTATGATAGTTTTTCCTTTGTTTCTAGGCTGTTCCTCAGCACAGCTCTGGAAAAGGTGGTGGTTTATCACACCAGAGAGAAAAAGTGACCAAAATCATATTTTCAATCATATTTAATTTTCCTCTTGGGATTTCTTAAGTATTTCTTTGTATGGACTTTGAAAAAAAATAAAAATATTAAACTATTTAATCAGTACTACCATATTGAACAATTCTAGTAATGAATGTTTACTTATTGCTATAACAAAGAAACTAAATGCCTTCTATGTTTTAGGAGAGTAACTAGAGTAACTACAGTACAATTGGCTTTGTTTTTTCCATGGTTCCAGAAAATCTGTAGAAATATTGAAAATCACTTGCTGTGTTCTTTCGGACTATTCAGACTTTCTTTCTGCAGTCCTCTTGAGATAAAAGTTGTCCTTGTGTAAATATTTGTAAGAAATGATTTCTTCTAAAGTCTGAACTAATTTCTAAGAAAGAAAAATGTGAGTATACTTTTAATATGATACATAGAAGTCCTGTGGAAGTCACACTGATCTACTCTGAAGACATTTTTATCTAATTATTTATATACTAATAGACCTAATTTGTGCATTTGATGGTACTTTCATGTTTCTTAATGTCTGAGCATAATCAAAATGGTATTTGTCCTCATGACATAGAAATAATAATAAAAATGTGTTGCTATTGAAGTATATTTATATACTTTTATCTGTCACATACTTGTGCAGATATACGTGTGCACACATGGTATAGCTTACTGAGCTACTTAAATATATTTATTTCTTAAATTTGTAGTCTCCTTTCATTTTAAGTATTCTCAGTCTTGTATTTACTTTGACCATTTTTTTTGTATCACCCTTCTCTTACTAACCAGAAATAAAAAAAACATAGTGCTTATAAAAGTGAACATCACATGAAATTGTGACATGCCATGGCTGTTATTTCTTATGATAAAATTACAGGAATTCATACAGTAATAATAATGTTGCCAGAGGTAATAAACCATGTCTTTAGAAAATTGCAGAAGAAGAGTCAATGATCAAACTGTTGCAATACCTTATCTTTCTTGCTAGTAGAATTAACTGTATCTAACATTTCAGTATCTATTTATCATTATGTTCTTGTTTCTTCTTGTTACTTGGGTGAAAAAGCCCAAAGGAAACAAAAAAATGCATTTTTGTCCATTTTAAATTCAAATCTGTGTGTTTTTTTGCTGTTTGCCTGTTTTATTTTGGCAAAGTAGCCATTCTGGACTTTACCCAGAAATATGTAATAAGTCAAATTTAAAAAAAAAAACACCTTGCTTATATGTATTGCTGAATAAAAGTTTTTTTCAGACTAGAAAAACTTTTTAATTCATTCTCACTTGATCCTGCACTTCCTGACTTAATTCAGCAATACATACAAGCGAGTTTTTTTTTTTAAAATTTGACTTACTACATATTTCCGTGTGAAATCCAGAATGGCTACTTTGCCAAAAGGAAACAGGCAAACATTGATTCATTCACGCATTTCCCTGCTTCTCACCATCTATTCTTACTCTTTAGCAGTTCAAAAAGCGCTTTTTGGAAGATAGACTCCAGACAGGGTGGGTTATTAGCATTGGAACTTTGTATTATCCAGGTATTAAACAACTTTTAACTAGATTGAAGCTCTTTAACAATTCTCTAATATATGATATACTCATTGCTGTTATTCTCCACAAACTGTATACTTAATTCTGAAATTTGAAAGTGATTAGTACTTAACAACCACTTGAACAGAATGACTTGACATTAATAAAACCTCACTGGTTTTCAACCAGATTATGATTTCTTCTGAAAAAATGAACTTATAAGTCAATAAAACTCACAAACATACCATAATGAAATAAAAATATTTAATTAGTGTAACTTCATACAGCTTTTTTTCTTAAAATGTTTAAATTTTCAGGGGTTCATCCTTATTTTAGCCTGGAGTAAAAAATTAATTTTGAACTTTCCTGCAGAATGGAAAAATGATGATTATTATAACAATGCTTTTATTAGTTCTAACAATATTGGCGTTTGTAATTTAAAAGTAGAAAAATATTCTGGAAAACAGAGGGGCAACATACTATTTTAAAGAAACTTGATTTTGGTATAATTCACTTACTTAATCTGTACACATATTACACAGAAAGAAGAAAAATCTCACAAAACCCTGAGCATAAATACACTTTCATTTTATATATGACAACCATTATTCACACCAAGCAAAATAGAGCATAAATAAAGTGTTATGAGTTCAGAATTCTTTTACTCTTCAACTGTGAATCTTCATAGTTTTCTGTTCCTCAGGTTAGAATTTAGCATGTATAATTAAGATGACCTAACAAGTCCTGCTGCTTAATTAACATAAGGTTTTTCTTACTAATTGCTTTTGCCTGTCATCCAATTTAGCTCTCTTCTTTTGTCTTATACAGAAAAGAGTGTTCTTTTTTTTTATATTCAGACTATTAATTCTTTAATGTTCTTTAATGCCCACTTTAGTAGCTATATATGGGAGGTGCAGAGAAGCACAGTGGTACTTCTTGGATGTCAGAGCCAAGGTCAATATTCAGGTGTTTACCCCAGAAAATTCACAGTTTGCAGCTGGCACATTTTGTTTACTGCCTGGCAGAATGGAGCATTATTTAGCTGAGCATTTTCTCTTTTAATTATTTTAATTATTTTTTGTTTATTTTGAGTGGTTTTTTTATTAGCTTCTCAGTAAATGAAAATGGTAGTTGAAAAAACCCTCTGAAATTTAGAATGATATTAAATACTGTTGGCAAAATCCTAGAGATTTTTTGCATATGCAGAATGGATTTATGGTTTATTTCTGTGCATGGGATTTTTATTTGCTTCGAAGAAAGGGAGATGAAATTTTATTAATAAAGTTTTGAAATTTTTGAAGCTGCTGTGTAGAATTCCTCCGATGGGGAAAATAGATTCAGTGGTATTTTCTTTAAGTATGTACCTGTAAAGAAGATACAAGGGGTGAGATTGGAATACCTCCATAAATTGTCCTTAATTGAAGGAATGTGGTAATGCATTTTCTCACAGACCTGTCTAGGAAATTCATTTTGAAACTAGCTATTTTGAGGGATACAGTAAAAATCCTGGAATTATAATTCCTTTCATATTAGAGAATGGAAATGAAAGTGAGAATAGCGTTGGATTTGTAAATGTATAGATATTTTCCCCTAATTAGCTCTCCATATTTGCACACCTAAAGACGGAGGATGCATTTAGCTAATATATTCTTTGTTCTCGTATTCCCCTGATTGTAAGAAAGGTTCCAGAAAGCAACCTCTCTAAGTCTAAACCTTATGACTGTTTTGTAAAATCTAATTTACCTGAAAGTTCTCTTTCTTAGCTTTGGGTATGTTAGTTTAATATTCTCAGATGTTTTGTTAAATACAAGGTCAAGCCAAAGAATTGATGAAAAAACAACATATGGTCAAACAGTGAGTATAGATGGACAATAATTATGTATTTTCTAGTGCATTAATTCAATGTCTTTAAAAACCCTAAAACCTTGTGAGGAATTCAATGCATGAAGACCATATTAATGGCCACCTGTAATCAGATGAAAAAGCACATTAGTCAACAGATTTCTCTGGCTTATTTTTGGTAAAGGATTTTGAATATGTTAAACTAGCTTTGTTAAGCTACTAATGTTGGAAAGGGTACCTTTTTTTTTGCATTATGAAGTTTGGAAAGATTAAGAGAGTAATGGCACTGAAACCAGGACAACTTAAGTTGAAAGAATTGTCTGAAACATAATCTAAAATTTACAGGAAGAGATTCAGATATAACTAAGGCTTAATGATATTTTTCATGAAAGAAATAAATAACTACCATGTCAAATAATTAGGCATAAATAATGTCAAAGGCACTGTTATACTGCTCTGAAAGCTAAGCTGTGTATTTCCCAGGTTCTTTGCTCTACTTAAAAACAAGCAAACAAAAAACCAAAATATACGACAACAAAAAAAATATAAACAAAAACCCAATCCAACCATCCAAAACAAAATGAAACCCACTCCCTCACATCCCAGTAATTTTAATCTGGCTGTTGCTGATCCATTTTAATCAGGGTTTAGGTAAACAGCATAAGCCAAGGAAAAACAAGATGTTAAAAAAAAAGTGAAATTGTGATAAGTGTAGGTATTAGAATTTAACCAAATAGAGTTAAAATGATGCTTTAATTACTGACTTAAGAAATCAGGAAGATGCAAAACTGGAAATATAGTCTATTATCATTATTATTAATTTGTACGTTTAGTTAAAAATATTTTTTAACCTAATTTTTCTCTACATTAATTTCATAGTTTCTGATCTGTGGGCTCCAAAATTCTTTTCTTTGCATGCCTCATAAAGGAAGAAAAAAAATTATGGTGTAATTCAGGGATTCAGGGTTCTTTCTGGAGCTTGTCTAACTTTATTTATCCTTGATGTCAGTATTTTCAGTGACAGTACAAACTATTGAATAGCATGATACAAATTAGTAATTTAGTTTTCCTAATGGTAAAAGGATATTTGTAAAACTTCAATCTCTTATCTGCACATGACAACATGAAAATAACTGTTACATTTAGAATATCTACTTAAATAATAATTTAGTAACTGCTATCAGGCGCTGTGACTGGACAGGAGAAATTGATGAGAAGAAGGTGCTGTTAAGGTTCCTGAGAGTGAATAGATCAATAAAAATACAAATAAATACTTGTTACAGTAATACAGTCTTGGATTCTGATTTACAGCTTCAAAGAGGATATCTTCTTATGTAGACAGCTTTATAATTATCCCTTTAGCTAAAAGAATTTTCTGGATTTGCTGATGTGCTTAGTAACAGTGGAGCAGCAAATGTGTACTTCAAAGCAAATACTAAACAATTACTCATTACTGCATTACAAGCTAAGAATCTCCCTTAGGCACAGTTAATTTTGTGAGTTTAGGGACTATGCAGGATTTCATGCTGTAAGATGTTTTATATATTATTTGTCAGCTATTTTGGGAATTAATTACATTATTAAATATTTGAGTACTGTATACAATAACTTTTAGAATTTTGAGAGATGGAACAGATCAGAAACCTGTGATCCTATCCCAAAGGAAAACTGTGTCCAAGTGCTGTATAGAGTTTAGCAGAAATTTCAGTTTCTCTTCTATGGAATATTTCATTGAATTCTTCCAGATGTGTTTTGAGGATGTACGCATATATTTATAAATATACTAAGATTACCATTAATCTATATCATGTTTTCATGTTAGAAAACTCTGTGCTGCTACATCTTTATGAAGCAAAAGGGAGGAAACTCAGTGTAACAGCAAGTAGGGAAATGGCAGAGCTTGTGCAACCTGCAGGATCTCCTACACAGTGTAGAAGAGTAGCTGAAGCATAAGTTGTTTTTTGAAATAGGAACCTGAGTGCCTATTCTCAGGAAATATGCACATGTCTTCACTGTATGAAATTTAGTCTGAGGACTACAATTACAAAACCATAATCTGTTAAAGATTATGTTTCTAAAGAAGGACAATGAAGCTTGTGAAGGGTCTGGAGCACAAGTTTTACAAGGAATGTATGCAGGAGCTGGAGTTGTTCATCCTGGAGGAAAAGAGAGACCTTATTGCTCCGTACAACTGCCTGAAAGGAGGTTATAGACAGGTGGCTGTTGGTCTCTTCTGCCAAGTAAGAAGTGATAGAACAAAAGGAAATGGCTTCAGGTCATCCCAGGGGAGGTTTAGACTGGATATTAGGAAAAATTTCTTCCCAGTAAGGGTGATCACCCAGCAATGGAACAGCCTGCTTGAAGAGGTGGTGGCATCCACTCCATCCCTGGAGGTATTTAAAAGTCTTGTAAATGTGGCACTTAGGGACATGATGGTGGTGGAATTGGCAGTGCCAGATTAATGACTGGATGATGTTAAAGGTCTTTTCCAACCTAAACAATTTTATGATACTATTGAAGACATTTTTCTTAGTATATGCATTCTGAAATTAATTTTAATATGTTATGTATATACTATGTTTATTTTAAATTTTCAGGAAAAGTGAACCAAAGTGAACTGTTTCTTTGTTATAATTTTTAGAATTTGCCTTGAGGGGCAGCATAACTAGAGCTGATAATCAGTGGGCTAATCTGCAGGAATTAATGACTGTAAGAATCACTATAGCTACCGTCGTAGGATGTGGAATGGTGGCATAGCAGGCATCCTAGGTTTAACAGCAATATAAATGATTTAATTTGTGGAGAAAAGGGACCATCACTTTAGCCTCTACTGTGTGCTTGTCAGCTTCACAATGGTACTGCCTGTTTGGACTGGCAATATACTATATTTAATGGTGACACTTAGAAGTATTCTGGGTAGAATCCCAGTCCTTTGGAAATCAGTGTATGGGTAATTTGGCTAACCTTTAGTTTGCTATATGCATTCCAGGCTCAGATAGGGTAAGCAGATGAAGAGTTACCACTTTTAAATTTTTATTTAAAGTGGAGTGCTAAGTACTACATACTGCAATGGAGTGCAAGAGAGTGAAAAACATATGTAAATATTTGTCTTTGAGTATTCAGGTGGTTATTTTGGATGTTGTTTGGTAGGCTGGAACAGTCTTCATTCATTATATGCTTCTCATATATTAAAACCAAGAATATGCTATTTCCTACTTCTGTCTGTTCCTAATTAATACTTGTTAATTACTGGAGTAGTTGACATAGCTGGTGGAAATAAACAAGCTTCTGGGGATATCACGTTCTCTGCTGAAGACCTGAAAGTGTATCTGCTTAAATTTTTGCATTTTTCTTTTTTTTCTCCTTTCCAGATATTTATAGATTGGTGAGATATTACTTCCCCTAATTTTTGCTTATCTCCTTAAGTCATAGCACACTTTCTGCTTTTAAAGGGATTCATATAGCACATGTTAACTTCATGGGGACTTTTATAAAGACCAGATATGTAGTTACTGCTTAAATTAATTTTATTAATTATCCTAAGGGATAACATTATTTTCTGGATCATGAATTCCATTTAGAAGTTTACAGATTCATAGGTTATTTTGATTGGCCTCCACCCTTCTGAACCTTCACAAGATCAAAGGTCTCCTAAAAGTCCAAATTAGTGTCTGTCCACCTTTGGTGAATGTTCTGTCTCTTCTTCATATTCCAAATTATGCTATATGCTTGACATAGGCAAGCTTTAAGTAGAATTTTAGCAGTAAATATATTTTCCACTTAAGGAATCCAGAGGGAATACAATTGTCACAAGCACTCATACAGAGCTGTTAAACAGTGCCTAGGAAAATTCAAGCATCCACCCAAATCTGCATCAGAGTACCTTTATGTTGGCTGGAAACAAAATTAACATGCTTTCATTATTATATATTTTCTCTGTGAATGTGAGACCTCTACTCTCCCAAGTCACATTCAGCCTTGCACATAGGTGAGAAACTTGTACTGGATTCACTAAAGAGAATTAAGTGTTATGATGTTGTGAAGCAGAGATTTCAGATTTAATACTCCCACTTTATGAGGCCTGAGTATATGTATAGTATTTTAATACCAGTGATAATGCTGTAACCTAATTCAGATTATGACAATCTCTGTAATGTCCTGGAAATAAATTTCAGAATTTCCTTATTTTGATCCTGTAGTATAATTTATTCAAGCCTTGTGGTGAAATGCTAATGGAAAGCATTATTTGTAAAGCATATTCCATGCATGGGGTTTCTATATATATATTGGTTATAAAAACAAAATCTTATTTTATCTGTTTGTCTGTCATATGTAGCAATGGATATGTTATCCATTCTGTCTGTTTATTGAGGTCTCAGTTCCACAAAATGTTCACTGTTTTCTTGCTGAAAAAGCAATACAAAGCTTGTCAAGTAGTTCTGATAAAGTCAAGTGGACTGACTGACACTTAACGTGAAGTATATAATTTGTTTAAATGGCACTTCAAAGGCCATCCAGAAAAAAAGTTTAATGTAAGTTATTTTGTTGCACCTCTTCACTTTTGTATTTTGAGGAAAGAATGAGAGAGCATTTCAAGGTATTTCTGATCACAAGGGACAATTAATTTACAGTGTCTTCAAGACATCAGACAGTTCAGAAAACACTATTTTTCAAATTATGGATGCTTAATGGCATTGGATTGTTCTCAGTTTCTCTCATAAAAGAAACAACATTAGACTTTAGATAGCTTTAGACTATTTTGGATTTGTACACCTTCTATTTGGTTAAAATTCAGCAATGGTTATTCTGATGCAATTCAAAAATTTGAGTAAGATTGTGGGTAGAATCCAAATAAAAATAACTCCATATTTAAAGGAGTAATCTTTAAATATCTTCAAGATTACTGAAAATATGTTTATTTTTGTTTTTTTTCCTACTTGTTCATCTTCAAATAATAATTAAAAAAACCCAATTATTTTTTGTATGGTGCTCATTGTTTCTGCTATAGTCCCTTGGGTCCTTCACACAGTGGGATTTATCTTACCATGAGTGCTGAAAGTAGTCTTCCTGAGTGGACATTTTTGCAGTAGTGTACATCTAGAATTGAAGTTAGGGAACATCAGCTTTGCAGCTGGAGGACTGCTGGCTAGTTATTTAATGAAGTTGATAGACTAATTTATAAGGTAATGTTCATAATATTTCCTGACTGGTCTATTCCAAACTCCTTTGAGAAAATTGGAACCTATAGACACTTTTTGGTTAATGATGAATTCTGTAGAATCATGGAGCAGCCCAGGTTTGAAGGGACCTTGAAATATTTTGTCTAAATTTTCATGGGAAAGGGAGCTAAGATGCACTCTGTCCAATGGTCTCTTGAAAATCTTCAGTGGTGAGAACTTCATCATATCCTTGGGGAAGTTGTTCCCATGATTGTTCTTGCTGTAAACAAACTCTTTCTCAATATGAAACCTCTTCCAGTGTACCTTCTACCCATTGCCCTTTGTACTCCTTATGTGTGTCTTTGCCAAATAAGGCTCTGTCCTCTTTCTAGCTGCTGCTTTAGTACTGCAACACTGTGATGAGGTCCCTCCTAAGCCTTCCCTTCTCCAGGGAGAAAAGATCTAACTCCTTCAGCCTTTCCTCAGAGTGCAGCTTTCCAGTCCTCTGATCATTTCTGTGGTGATCCCTTGGACTCTATCCAGTGTACTTGAGCCTTTTTTTAAATTTTGAATTATGGGGATGATAACTGGACTTCAGATGTGGCCTGACAGATGCTGAGTAGAGTGGGATGATTACATGTCTATCTCTGTTAGTAATGATCCTGTGAATGCAGCCCAGGATCCAGTTTTCCTCTGCTACTGCAACATCTCCTGGCTGGCTCATTTTCAGCTAGTTGTCCACAAGGACCTCCAAGTCCCTTTCAGCAAGGCTGCTCCTCATTCATGAAGATTCTAACCAGTACTGGCTTCTTTGATTATGTCATCTTTGCGCTATTTCTTAAATTGCATGGTAAATTGAGTTGGGTAAATTTGTTTTCAATGTCTAGTTGAATATAGGAACTTAAACACTGACATACTTTTCTGTTCAAAGACTACTATCATTCATGTAAGATCCTCAGCCTAAGGTTTGTTGTATGATCATGAATTGCAAAACTAAAATCAATATTCACAGAAGGAGAAATTTCTGTCTTGGTTGGAATATTTACAGCAGCATCTGTGAAAAATCAAAAAGGTTTCTTTTTCTTTGCCACAGTTAGGGCATCATATCATTGTCCAAAGCAAAGATGTGCCTAATGATTTTGATTAACCTAGATTTGGTACAGTTTTGAAATTAACTAGGAAAATAATAACACAAGCTTATTCTTTAAAATTGAGTATTTTTTTTGGTAATATTTATACAAGTAGGGTTCTCTAATTATTTGGGTTTAGTCTTGATGCAATATTCCAGAAATTTAGGTTAGGTTGCATCAGAGAGTGCTGTCTCTGTGTTTCTTCTAACAATGAACATAGACTTTTTGACTTTACTGTTCCACATTTGACCTATTCAGTTACTAAATAAATGTGTCTTAAAATGACACATATTTAGAGACAGACACCAGCAATGTTAGCAAATTGCTTTGAAACAATTTAAATGTGAAGATCTTCAAAGAAGTTCTCTTTAGAAGAAAAGTCATAAGTCATAAGCTGCCTCAAGTGCAGCTGTGTCATATAAAGCAAACTTTCATTTGATTTATTTAAAAATTGTAAAATAAGGAGCTTAACAGGTAGCTTTGTGAAGCTGAATATAAAGCTCAAGTTAGGAAAAAAAATTTAAATTTAGTTAGAAAAAAATTTATTAGCATTTATAAGGACATTTTTAAATTTATGTAAAAAGAAGTAAATTATGAATGGACTGTAAAGTTTGGAATGCCATAATAAAGTGTATGCATACTGAAGTTTAGTACGGACATTAAAAAAATCAGGAAAAACATATTGGTATAAAATCAGTGAGTTTTATTTAGATATGTGTTATCCTCACTTTATCTTGTGGATACCATGTTCCTTTTACATTTGACAATGCTTGTCAAGCATTGGAACAGGCTTCTGAGTGAAATAGCTGTGTCACCATCTCTGGAGGTATTTAAATCTGGTGTTAAGGGACATAGTTAAGTGGTGGGCTTGGCAGCACTACATTAATGGCTGGATTTGTTGGCGTTAAAGATCTTTTGTGAGTTAAATGATTGCATGTTCTACACCGAGTTTATTCAATGCTATGGATAGAATCTGAATGTCAGGGACTGATTTTCAAGTAAGACAAGGGAGACAATCCATCAGTAGAGCAATGGGAGATAAAGCACCATCAGGAGAGACCCTTTACTATCTGAACACTAGGTACCATATTAGAGAAAAATACTGAATGTCTTTTTGCAGGAATATAAATTAACAGTACCAAAAATTGTCAGAACTGAGGGGCTGGAGCAAGTGTACAAAGAGGAGAGGTTAAGGGAACAAGTCTGGGGGAAGGAAGGCCTCTTAAGGGCCTAACAGCATCACCCTAACAGCTGCAGGGAGATTTTCAAGAAGACAGACAAGCTATTCCCAGCAGTGCATGCATGGCATAAGCATGACAGCAAAGGCATAAAACTGAAAGGAGAGAGATTTTTGGCTGGATTAAAGTAAACAACTTTTCACTGTAAGAAGAGTAAAGCAGTGAAAAGGATTGCTCAGAAAGGTTGTTGTAGACTCCATCCATGCAGGTTTTCAAAGCCTGATGAAGTTCTGAACAGTGTGTCTATTCCTAGAGGTGACACTGAAAGCAGTGTAAAAGGTGCAAGGTGTAGGACTAGGGAAGTCCTGTGGTGTCCTCTAGAATTGCCCTATGATCTTTATTTTATACTCAACAACTGTAGCTGTCCTCTGAGAGGTTAATCTCCAGTATCTGAAGAGCACTGATAGATCTGAGGGAACCTCTTCATAAAGAATAGCAGTCAAGAGTCATGAAATTGAAAACTCTCCTCATATTCATGAAGAATTGTAGCTTGATCACACAGAGACAATATAGTTGGTAAACCAGAGTACCAGGGTGCTTAATTTTCTTCTAGAAATTACCCTCCTGTTTTGGGAGAAGTGCCTGCATTGCTTACTGCAGGTTTTATTAATTTTAACCTTAAGAGGCATGTGAGTTTTTCAGATTTCAACAACACCTCACTGGTATAGTGTGGTCTCAAATACAATTTTTAAGCTTACACAATCACAGAAAATGTGTTAGAACCACAATATCAATCAAGATATTATCAGACTAATACCTAATACTGAGTGATCCCATTAATTTAAAGAAACAATGCAGTAATAGTTGTAGCTCTCCTGGAAGCCCCTAAAATCTACTTTTGCTAGATATTTATAAGGCATGTTGGCAAGCTTTTTAAGAAAGTCAAAGCTGGTGATCATTACAGCTATCAAGCCACACAGACATGATTATATCCCAAACAAATAAAATTTAAAAGTGCTGAGAATTTAAAAGGGTCCACCATTTAAAATAATGAGCACATCATTCAAAGAAACAATGAGAGACCTAATAATTCCAGGTTCTGCTCAGAACATGACTGGCTTGCTGTGTTTTAGTGTAAGGAGAGTAATGAATTCAGCTTGTCTGTGCTGTACAGACATAGGTGTAATGGTCAATATACCTGTCCCCTTGTTGCAGCTGTTGAATTGGTAACCTTCCAGAAAGCTTGATTCCAAATGTAGAACCTTTCCAGGAATGGCTAGTGGTCTGCTAAGTTTTCCAGCAGTGACTTGGCATATTCAGACATATTCTTTCATGGTGGTGGCCATGTCTTAGGCTTCATTTGTTTCTGTTTGCAGATAAACTGCCCAGAGAGCAAGTTTAATATCCTTTGCCTGTGCTTCAGAGTGAACTGTACATACATACCTCCTAATGAAGAAGATGCCTAAACAGTATGTGTGGAATTTGCCTCTCCTAACTTAATCCATGTAAAATTCAAATGTCTAGTAATTGCCTACATTACCTTTTCAGTCAGTACAGGAAGAATAGAGAAATTTGTCCTAAAAAAGCTGCATAGATGATATTACTGAAGAGGAGTCTATAGGGAGCCTAGATGATTGACTAGCCATTTTAAATGGCTGAATTTAGAAGAAATTATTCCTTTCTGATGTGAGTTTTGCACATACAGATCTCTCCACATTTTTTATTTTATTGTTCTTTGACATTTGAAATTGTGTTTACAGCTCTAATCTGCCTTGCCTGCAGCTGTAAGGAGATAAATATTCTTTTATACGGACTATATTACTTTGGTGCCCTATCTTAAATTAGTTATTACATGCACACCAAGGTGGTAATGTATTTTGATAAACTAACTAAAAATGCACTAAGAATACAGTAGAATCCGTAAGCAAATAGCATTGCTTGTTTTGTGCCTAAAGCACAAGAACATTGCTGCTTTTAAGGCTGTCACAGAATGTCAGTTGTCAGAACTGTCTCAGCCTATCCAAGAGTGTGTTTTCATCGTTGTGAACTCTTGCAGATTTCACCCCCCTGAAGGAACTTCTTAACAATTCAT
Organism: Parus major; assembly: GCF_001522545.3. NCBI lineage: Eukaryota > Metazoa > Chordata > Aves > Passeriformes > Paridae > Parus > Parus major. The sequence goes on along the minus strand of NC_031770.1, from coordinate 71,935,831 downwards.
CTGCTTGGATAGGGCTCAGGTAACAAAGGTAATAACCATATCAAGAACTATGTCACTCTACACTACTTTCTTCCTGATGATTTTTAGTGAAGGCTGTTACTCCTTATCTGTTCAGATCAACCTGAGCGTTTTATATTTAGTAGAGACTTGATGAAATGATCTCTTCCTATGTTGCATTCTGTAAACCTGAACTGTTTAGTTCTTGATCGAGATGAAAAGAGGGAGGAAGTAGGTTTGAATTCTTAAAATAGATACAGTAGTGCTGTATGTCAGAAAAATAGACAAAACTGCAGAACTTTTGGGTTAGTCCCTAATTGCATAGAGTACTAAAAATATTTATAAGGTCCCTTAGTATTTTCACATTAGCTAGGGGCTGCTCTGCAGAAGCAAGTAAACTGAATCTTCATGGGTCAATTTATTGTGATGATAGCCTTTCAATATGTCTTTTCATTGTCTGGACAACAAGAATCCAAGTGTTGGTTGGGTTTTTTTTATTATTTTTATCAAACAAACCCAAAACAAACCCAAACCAAATAAAAACAAACAAACAAAAAAAACCACTAAAACCCAAACCAAAGCAAAAAACAAGAGGAAAAAACTTATATTCTAGTACTAGTCTATTAACTTAATGTGACCTGGAGGTCTCTTGCTAGCAAGATAATATTATTTATGTACATCTATTTGTGATTTAGTCCATTCAAGTAGTGCCCTGTGGGAAGGCAAACAAGGGGAGAAAATTTTTTTTCTAAGTGTGAGCCATTAAATAGGTCAAGATTAGATATGAGACCTTCAAGACCCAATAATGGAATAGCATTAAGTCTTCTGAGTTCACTAGATAGTTGAATGTTCTAATGGAGGCATCATGCTGAGAAAGCATGCATTCTCTTTGGAAATTCTTATGAAGAGGGGATTGCACATTTTGACATGAATAGGCGTGCTGGATGCATGAGCATTTTCTGCCAGAAAATGAAGGCCCCCTTTACCCCTACCAGATAGTGGTTCAGTGGTGGAATGTATTAGTGGTGAAGTAAAATTTGAAAACAGATTCTTTCCTATTTAATAGTCCATTGACTTTCTTCCTAGAACTGCTGTCCCCAGCCTGACTACTATGGTCTTTATTTTCATTCCCTAATCAAGCTCATGCTGTTTTAATCTGACTTGGGAAGTTTATTGTATAATTCCATTATAAGTGCAATTGTTTTATTCAGTTTGGTTATCTGTAAATCCCATCTTGTCTTCTGTGTAAGTTTCTGTATCCTCTGGTATCCATTTGTGTCTCCAAACATTTGATATTCCTTGGATAGTTCTATTATGTGATTCTACAATAAGGGCATACACATTTTTTGGGGTTTTTTTTTGTGATTAATTATTGAACTTTTAGAAGGATAAACACATTAATGTTGTTTCTGAGACTGCATAAAATTATTACCATTTATGGTGTAAGGAGAGTTGATATATTATTTTCAAAAATGAAAAAGAAAATCTGATTAAGATGGTTATTTCTTTGTAGTGCCAACTTTCTTACTCTTTTGCTGATATTTCTGACCAGAAAAGTAATTTTCCTATTTTTCACTCAATTACAATAGCAAAAGATTTCCTTTCCTAGAAAGCCATATTCTGCAAAAAAATTTAATTCTATCAATCTATAACAGATGCTTGGAGTGAAAAGCATAAATAATCTGCATGTATCAAATAATACAGAAACGTAGATGTTGTCCGTGAGTGTAATAGATATTCTCTGTCTACTGTGCATGCTAAACTTTCTGACCCAGTTTCTTTATAAAACCTACCCATGAATCACTAACTGATGTTTTATTGTAAAATCAGATTTGCCTTGGTTTACAATGTAGGAAAAACTGTGCTTGAGACTGAGGTTTTCAGAAGTATGCATAGTAAGGAAAGGATTATATCTTGAGTAACATAATAAGTAGATAAAAAAGATTTATAAACATAAATCTATAGAATGGACAAATGGTTTGTGTTGTCAGGGACCTTCAAGGCTCATTTAGTCCAACCCTGCTGCCTTAGGCAGAGACATCTTTCACTAGAACAGGCTGCTCGAAGCACCATCTAACTTGCCCTTGAACACTTCCAGTGGTGGGGCATCAAGAACATCCCTAGGCAACCATTCCAGGGTCTGATCAACTTCATTGTAAAGAAATTCTTCCTTAAATCCAGTCTAAATAATTGTCTTAAAAATCGACATGAGAAACTTCCTTTCTAAACATATTCAGGTATCCTAAAGTCTAATCAAATTGTGTTATATATGTATACAATAGGCTATATGTAAAGATATAAATAGAAACAATTGTAAAGTGGAAAGTACTTTGAGAAATGTGAGATGTGTACCCCTTTGTAGTCCATAGAATTTTAATTCTGGTACCTGGGCATACCAGGTGTGTTTCCTTTTTGTGCCTGCAGAACTGTAAAATGGACAAGAAGAAAAGAGCAGGTACACAACTCTCTTTTTGACTGCAAATTTCTCACTAGAGGAAAAGTACTTTGGAACATAGAACTGTATCATAGAACCTCGTAAAGTACAATCTGCATAGGTTATTTTTAAGTGCTTCATTTGGGATGCTTCTCCATCTTGAGATTGTAAACCCACTAAAATATTTATCTCCTTTAATACATATATAGTATTTTTGTTCTATGCTCTCTCTTTAATGTTTCTCATGCTGGTACTTAGATCTAATTTTAGACTATACCTACTTTAAAAAAATGCAATTTTTAAATACTCAGAGTAGTTTTTTGAGCAGTATCATTTGTCTCTTTGTCAGTGTAGATTCAATGATTTCTTGTAGCACTAAAAGTAGTAGAGATTAACTGTTTTCACGAAGAAAAATACTCAATAGATAATAGAATTTTTACTAGAAGTAGATCTTCAGTTACATTAGTGTCACCTTTATGAACAATCTTTTGGTTGTAAAAGCTAGTGATTTTACTTTGGAGAAATGGAAATAATTTGGGAATACCTGATTGGTAGATAAAGTATTTATAAATAAATATAAATTATAAATAATTTATATTTAAATATAAACTGATAAATATAAACAATGTGCTGAGAAGTAAATTCATTTGTGCTTAAATGAGCATGAAGCAGCAATCATTCATGGAACTTTAATGGGCTTCAATCCACCACCCATAGGATTAGGGATGCAGAAATCCAATTTATATTTTCACAATGTCTTGAAGAAAATTTTGAAAAATTCCCAAATAAAGATTTAATTAGAGTGAATTTATGATTTTAACTTTAAAGATCAATTTTTTTTTTTTTTTAAAAAGTGTTCTTTTTGTTGGGATTGATAATTTGGTTTCTCTTAGACATTGTGATTTTTTTAATTGATTTTTTTAAATAAGATGCTCATAAAATGGAGAACTGTTCTCTTCTGCACATGGTCTTTCAGAAAATGGCTAGAATAGAGGTAGATTTAATTTCTAAGCATTCACCTAGTATGAACCTAGCATCATACTCTTAAGTAAGGAATTTAAGGTAAAAACACTGTTGTAGCATATGTACTCTTCCTCCTTGGAGAGCTAAATTTTGCTATGGTTTTGGATTTAAATGCTTATGTTACTAATAATTGCTGTGGCTTTTCTTCAGATTCCCATTTTCTACAAACAAGAGGAAACTGTTTACAAAGGCAGATGTTTCTCATGAGATAAAGAGAAAATAAAGGAATAAAGCAGACTCAGAATTAACTTTGCACTTCAACCTGCTGGAGAGGCAGTTAGAAGTGTCAGAATTCTGTTGCATGCATTTCCTATAATGCATTGCCCTCTTAGCAATATTTGACTGCTATTATAAATATACCTGTGGCAATTAATGGATCTCCAGAGGTGATCTGAATTTTCACCAGGATCACTACTCATTGAAATAAGGTTCTAAAGAATCTCTTTTATCTGAATGAGAAAAAATTGCCACGGAAAATCCTTATCTAGGAGGTATTAATATTAGGAATAAAATCCTAAAGAGTTTCAACTCAAAAAAGTGAGAAAGATTTGGTTTTTTTAAGCATTAAAATACATTCTCACTGAGGAATTATTTTCTTCTCACTGGGAATATTTTAGGTAAAATTAAAGTGTCCTATATTAAAAATACTTAGAAATGCATATGAAAGTGTTTTATTGGGAAGAAGATGCTTTCTGTAATTAAAAGAACAACAGAAAAAGGTCCCTACACACTTGTTCATCCTAAAGCTAAAAACACAGCCTGTATTTTATAAATGTTTATTCTTCTGAAAGCTAATTCTGTTTGTGACTATATTGAGCTTACATAATTCTTGGTGGAAGTTCAGACAGAGAATTGCCTGTAGTGGTAAAAACACTGAGTAGTGTGTATTTGTCACTATATATATTCACAGCTTGAATTTTGCATGAACTGAACTTTCTTTGCCCTACAGCAAGTTTTAGATTTTATGAACCATTGTACTTCTAGTAATACATAAATGTGCTTCAAATTCCAAAAATAAAAGAAAATTACTGTATTTCTTATGTTCTGCTAAGACCATTATGAGTTGGCACTGAAATAATACAATGGCTATACTTGTTTTGTTGCCAGTAGTGTGACCCTGGCTGCTTGATTGATTTTACTTCATTTCATTGTTACAACAGTGTAAGCAGAACCTTGAGCATTAACTGTAAGAAAATCTTGTTTCTTATGGATTTGTGTCTTTTAAGTATGTGAGGCAGTAACAGCTGTCAGTGAATTTTTACGAGAGAGTTAGGGCATCTCTCCTGTGAAGTCAAGACTAATGAGACAGCCATTGCCTCAGTAACTTATTCTGCCAGACTTCTCTTTTTTGCCACTTTTCATCTAGGACTTTCATGTGTATGAAATCTCTCTCCTAATATCACATCTGGAAGGAAGTGGAGCCCTCTTACCTAGCACATGCCCCTCCGCTGCTGTTGCTCTTTCTCTTTTCAATTCAGCTCTTGGTGGCTGATCATGCAAGAGCTAATGCCAAGTGTTTATCAGTGTTTTCTTATTTTTACTTTTTATTTTTTTGTTCTTTAAATAGTGATGCCAAATATTTTTATGTTATATATAAAGGCATTAAAAATTTCTTTCCCACTCTCTACACTGATAGATATTTCTTGAACATTGCCATTACAGTTGGAAGAGAAAAGTGGGATAGGAGTCCAGAAAGAGATTGATTATTTAGATGTTAAATGTTTGTACTGTGAAACTATTTAGGTTTTTTCCACCAATGAAACCAAAGCAGCAAAATTGCTAACAGCAAATAAACTGAAACATTAAGAGTTAGAAGAATAGATGCTCATTGTGATTTGCTCAATTAAGAATTCTTGTTAGTGTATTCAATATTTTTCCACATACTAAGATCTGTCCTAGTCTCTTCTGACTTGAAAACATAATTTTTATTTTATTGTGTATTTCCTAACAGCTACCAGATGTTGAGTTAGTATTGTATCACTCAGTCTTGTAAATGACCTAATAATATGTACTCAGATAATAAATATCATTATCATATACTGACTAGTGTTTTGGTCCATAGCTGCAACTGATAGTAAGAAGACACCTCATAGCAGCTGCCCAGTGCTTTTTTGGGGCTTACAAGGAAGCCAGAGAAAGACTCTTCATCAGGAACTGTATTGATAGTAATAGGTTCAACTGAAAGAGGGGAAACTTATAGGGTTACATATAGATGTGAAATCCTTTTCTGATGGTGAGTTTGGTGAGGCAGTGGAACAGGTTGCCCAGAGGAGATGTGGATGTTCCATCCATGGCAGTGTTTATGGCTAGGCCTGACACTTCCCCCAGAACTGTCCCCCCAACAGGGGTGTTTGAACTTGGTTATCTTGAATGTCCTTTCCAACCCAAACTATTCTGTGATCCTATAAATGTGCTGTAATTGTTCACCTATGATACAGATACTGAGGAATAATATTTTTTTCATAGGCTATTAATCACTAGAAGTAAATATTTAGCATTTCAAAAAAGTTAGAAATGAGAGTTAAATACCATTTCTGTAAGTAGAAGTAAATTCTATACATTTTGTTACTGTTTACTGCTTAATTTATGTTTCATATAGCAGTTAATGATCAGGAGGGTTGTACCTTCCTTTAAAATTTGGGGTTTGTCTATTAATGAAAATACTACCCACTCACTACCCAGAACCAGAACATACAAAATTTAATTAGTGAATTTTTTTCATTGATTTATGGGGCTGTCACCCTAGGACAGGGGCTTACTGTTTAATCCTCACTGGTTATGAAACTGTTTTCTTCCATACTGATAACACGTGCTATCCAGCTTCCTTGCTTACTGTGAACTTGTAACCCCCTCCAGTATGTGATTGATGAATACAAAATTGAATCACGGAGCACAAAAAAGTGGCATAGACATGACTTTACAGACATGATTTATAGGTGTAGTCTCAAAAATCTGTCTGAAACGGGAGTTTTCAGAAACTGACTTTGAATAGGACTTGACTGCTTTCTGGCCTGCCATGATTTGAAGAAAGTTGCCTTTGCAAGATCAGATTTTTTATGTTCAGAGAGGAACAGTGTTTATGTACAATCTTTCAATCATTTTATCACTAAATTAATGACTTTTTCCTAAAGCACCTGAGAGTAGCTGAAAACAGAGAGAAGTAAAGTATGGAAAATTGTAAAAATATTACTGATTTTGACATATACATGTTTTAAGACCTAAAATATGCAATAAGAAACGTTTGGCCCACAACAATGATTTATTTGCAGGAATTCATCTATACGTTAAAGGTATATTAGGATTTGGGTCCATTTTGTGTGAAATTAAGTTGAATGTATATTTTCAGTTTTTATATTTCTGAGGGACATACTTTAAAAAATTTGCAGTCAAAAAGAATGGATATTCGAAAGAATTACTTGAACAAACAATCTTATAGACTGGTGGTAGTGGTAAAATATATTGAGACATGAGAAAGCTAGAACTGCATGTTAATTTAAGTTTCTAAGCTTTTTTTTCCTAAATTCAGTTCTGTATTACTCTCCTTACTATATCCTAAAACATGGCTTATGGCTATGTATAAGGTCTAGATAGGTACTTGGTTCTTTAGGCACAAGTCTGTCAATATCAACAAAACCTGAATTTTAATGATATTTTCATTGTAGACATTTATAAACCACCCTGTGATTGTTTTTGCTATAGGCTGTGAAATTAACCAGTATTTAATTTATTCATTTTCAAAAGACCTTCAAAATTATTTTTGCCTCAGCCATATATTATTCAAATATAATTTTACCTGGAAGAGATTGGAAGCAAGAAGAAGAAAAGAGTGATTGGCTGCTGCTTTTATGAGAGTAGAGATAGGTTTTTACTTGGAATATGTATTATTCATGTGTGGAATTCTCATTTGTTTAGTTCATTATAGAAATTAAATTAGAAATCACTAATAGAAGTCAGATATCCTCTACAGACACAACCCCCTTAAAGACAGTGCACAAAGCTGTTATTCAAATCTATGAATAATTATGTCTAAGTGTAGAGTGGATATCTAACAGAATCACAGAATGAGAGCTTTTTTTTAATAGGCTGGTACGTTTTCCTTCACAGATTGAGCTTTGAAAAATTAAGTAGATAGCTGAAGCTCTGCACTGGATGTCCTTTTCAAAAGGCTGACGTTTTGATTTCATGGATCCTATGGAATATCTTTCAATCTAGAATAAAATATTATTTGCCTTTTTTCAGAAAAGGGTATTATAACCCCTTCTGTTGGTCTAGAGTTCTGTATGATTAAATGATTTCTTTATTTACCTTTTTAAGTGCATTTTTAGATATCTATCTGGTGCAGATGTAGATATACTTCAGAGACTAATACTGTTCAGAGGAGAACAAATATTTTCTTATAATGTCTAAAAATAGAAAGATATTTAAAAAATCCATTGGTATATAATCAGAAAATTTATCCACTAATTTGAACATTGTTAACAGGAAAGTCCAATCTTGTGTGTCTGGCTGAGATTGTTTTATTAAGAATTTCAGTTAAAAACAAAAAAAAATCATTAAACCCAAATTTGGAGTAACATTTTTCTTCTGATATATTCTTAAAAGTATTCTTAATTAATGTTAGGAAAGTAGAAGCCTTTTACAGATAAAACTGCAATTGGGCATTAGAATTTTAATTTTTCTCCTTTGTCCCATTCTGATTAAGTTTAATGAATGCTAGGGAAAAAAAGAAAAGAAACAAGAAAAGTGTACACTCTGTATAACTTTTAATTTTGAAGATATTATTTTTCTTATTCTGCTTTATTCAGACATAACTATTTTACTGTGAGCCATTAAGGACAGGGATGTGATTTGAGATGACCAGCACAGCTTTACCAAGGTTAAGTCCTGCCTGACCAACCTAGTGGCCTTCTACAATGGAGTAAATACATCAGTGGACATGAGAAGGACTGCACATGTCATCTGTCTGGACTTCTATAATGCCTTTGGCACAGTCCTCCACAACATCCTTCTCTAGAAATTGATGAGATGGATGGGTGGATGGTTTGGTGGATAAGGAGCTGATTGGATGGTCACATCCAGAGGGTAAAAGTCAATGACTCAGAGCCCCAGTGGACATCAATGGCAAATGGTATCCTCACCAAATTCACAGATGACACTGAGCTGAGTGGTGCAGTTGACACACCTGAAGGACACATTACATCCAGAGGAACCTGAACAAGCTCAAGAAGTGGGCCCATGGGAACCTCATGGGGTTTAACAAGACAAAGTGCAAGGTGCTGCACCTGGGTGTGGGCAACTCTGCTATCAATACAAGCTGGGGGCTGAAGGGATCAAGAGCAGCCCTGCTGAGAAGGACTTTGGGTTCTGGAGGATGAGAGGCTGGAGACGAGCTGGCAGTAGAATCACTGAGGATGGAAAAGGCCTCCAAGATACAGAGTCTAACCTTTGACCAAACACAAGCATGCCTGCAAAATCCTAGCACTAAATGCCATGTCCAGTCATTTCTTGAACATTTCCAGGCATGGTGAGTCCACCACCTCCCTGGGCAGCCCATTCCAATGCTTAAACCACCCTTTCAGTGCTGAAATTCCTCCTGATATCTCACTTGAACCTCACCTGGCAGAGGTTGAGGTCATTTCCTCCTGTCACTGATTGCCTGAGAGAAGAGGACACAGATATCTGGCTACAACCTATTTTCAGGTAGTTGTAAAGGTCTCCTTCAGCCACCTTTTCTCTACACTTTCGTGGTTTAGATCTGCCTAAATCCCAGTGCACCCACTAGAATTATTTACTCATTTCCTGCTGTGAGATATGAATTACAAGGAGGGCAAAACAGGCTCAAAATTTAAAAGGTATAAACAAACTTTATTAACAGAACTAAAAGAATAAGAATCAGAATAAACCCTTCAGAACCCTTTTCCTCCACCTGCCCAACTTCCTTTCTTCCCCAACTGACAACACAGAGACAAAACTTGGGATTTTAAATCAGTTACCACTTTTACAATAATCTTTCATCAGTTCTTGCAAGGAGAGGAGTTTTCTCTTGCCATGCCATGGAGACTTCTCCACAAGAAACAGTTCTCTCGTGGCCTTTCATTTCCACAAATAGCAGCAACCCAGGAAAAAAATAAAATCTGCAATCATGAAACTCCTCCCACTTTCACAGCCTTCCCACTGCTGAATTAATGGGTCATGTCAACTTATGGGGTATTATTTTAAGGACGGGCTGTTCAAAATCAAAGGTTCTCTTCCTCTATCTCTGTGATCATCTTTATCTCTGGTCTTCTTCTTCTCTCCCTGGAGGCAAAGGGTGCCCATCACTCTTGTCTCTCTCTCTCTCTGTTGAAGCTTCTCATGGGATCACGGCTCCTTCAGCATCTACTTTGCTTCATCATGGTGCCTCTGCTCACATCTACAGTTTGAACACTACATCCCCCCATTCTTCCTCATGAATTAAAGGGAATATTTCAGTATATTATAGTCCATCTCCATGGCCTTACCAAAAAAACTTTCTGCCTTGATACTAAGGCATCTTCTCATTCTCCTTCCATCTGAGCCTTGACTCCTTCTTTACTGACCTTGGTGTTTTTATGTTGTTCTTCTATGTGTCATCACTCTGTCCTTTTCTCTCCCTTGAGAGAGGATCCAGGTCTGCAGGTCTCATCTGTTCAGTGAAAGAGTTAATATCTCCCAGGCCTGCAGATGGCCATGGGCAGTGGCCAAAGCAGTCACAGTGATGGATTTCAGGCCATGCTGGGCCCCTCACTCTCCTGGCAGCTGCTGGGAGGGAGGGGGGGCACCGTGGTGGGGTCCAGGCCCGGCCTGGAGCCGCTCCCAGGGCCCGGTGGATCCCAGCTCAGTGTAGGCTGGCGGGGGCAGGGCTTGGTGTTAGCAAGACGTTCGCAGCCATGGCCCAGCTCAGCTTCATCCAGGGCCCCGTGGCCTCCCGTCACCCGCCTGGCCACCATTGGGGTCCAGCTCGGCCCTGCCAGGCAGTGGGCCGTGGCACAGCAGGGCCAGCTGACTGGAGCCTAGTTACCTTTCAAGGCCAGAAGCAAGAGAGAGATTTCCCAAGCTTGCCCATTTTTAAAATGTGGATTTCATAGAGGTACACCCAGCTTCTAAATGGTTTACTAAGTTGTCAATTCTAAGAGCTAGCCAGCAATTGTTTTTTCCAGGTGCAGAGGAAGCTCTTAGCAGCTTCTCTGAGGCAAATAATTTCCGTGGATGTTTTCTTCCCTCTTCATTAAATGTCAACCAATGCAAAACCAGCACAACATTAAACAACCCCAGTTCCTTCAGCCGCTCCTCACAGGACTTACTCTCTAGACCTTTCACCAGTCTCATCATCTTTCCCTGGACGTGCTTCAACACCTCAGTGCCTTTTTTAAGGTGAGGGGCCCAGAACTGGATACAGTACTTGTGGTATGGCTTCACAAATGAGAAGTACTGGGGGACAATCTCTACCCTACATCTGCTGGCACAGTATGCCATTTACCTTCTTGGCCATGCGGGCACATGCTGGCACATGTTCAGCAGCTGTTGACGAGCAACACTTTTCCACTAGGCAGCCTTCCAGACACTGTTCCCACAGTCTGTATTGTTGCATGGGGCTGTGGTGACTCAAGTATAGGATCCAGCACTTCACGTTGTTGAATTTCATACATGCTTTGTCCCATTGACCCAAACAAACCAGATCAAATATGTGCTTGCAGCCTAGAAAGCCAATTGTATCCTGAGCTGCATCATAAGAATTGTGACCAACAGGTTGATGAAGTTGATTTTCCTCCTCTATGCTTCTTTCCTGAGACCCCATCTAGAGTTCTGGGGTCCAGTTCTGGTGTCCCCAGAACAGGAAGGACATTGACCTGCTGGAACAAGTCCAGAGGAAGACCACAAAGATAATCAGAAGAATAAAAGGAAAGGCTGAGAGAATTGTGACTATTCAACATTGAGAAGAGAAGACTCTTGGGTGACCTTCTAGCAGCCTTTCAGTACCTTAAAGGAGTGTATATAAAAGCTGGAGGGGGACTTCTTACAAGGGCATGTAGTGATAAGACAAGGTGGAATGGCTTCAGACTGAGAGTAGGTTTAGATTAGATATTAGTAAGAAATTCTTTACTGTAGTGGTGTGAAACACAGGGACAGTTTTCCCAGAGAAGCTGTGGATGCCCAGAGAAGTTACCCCATCCTTGGAAGTGTTGAAGGCCAGATTGGATGGAACATTGGGAAACCTAGTCTAGTGGAAGGTATCCTGTCCGTGGAAGGGGGGTTTTGGAACTAGAGTATTTTTAAGGTCTCTTCCAACCCCAACTATTTTGTGATTCTCTGAAGCAAAGAATTTCTCTACTTATTACAGCACTTTTCTATTCTATGGGTAGATCAAGGAAATTACTTTTGTACACTGAATAACACTTCATGATAACAATGTCCAAAGAAGAGATCTAGTCCTCATTAAATATAGTTCTACTTGGCTGCTCTGTACTTTTAACAGTAAAATGAAGAACAACTATATGAAATAAACTGTTGGTTGGCTTTGCAGCAATACATCAGTGATAATCCAGAAGTTTAGTGAAAGCTGAAGAATAGGGATGTTTTTTGTAAGTAGTGCATTTTTTTTTTTATGTTTTAAAAAGAACTTGCTTAATCATGTCCTCATTAATTGCTTGGAGCCATGTTGTTCATTGAAACATACAAATAAGGAATGAAGTATGACAGCATATAGTGTAAACATCTGTAATTGCTTGTGTAGACAACAATGAGAATCACAGGTGCTTTATGTTGATGACTATAGAAGAAGACCAGTGTTTTTTAACTGGAAAAATTGACAAGGGTACTGAAGGTAATAAATTGTATACAGAAATTTGCAACACTTTTTTGAACATCAAGTTTATTATAATTTTACAAATATTAATTATTTTTTGTGTTTTACGCCCAGCATAATGTCTTACGTTTAGCATTCTAAGCCCAGTTAGATTTTGACTTGCAACTTGATATCCTCATATTTTCTTCTCTCCACTGAAAGAAAAAAAGGGTGAAATTGCAAGATCTAGAAAATGTTAGTTGTTTCCGTCCAGAATCTTATAATACTAAATCCTTTTTCCCCGGTGTTGCTTTATCTTTTATTAGTCTTCCTCCATTTTGAAGACATTTGTTCTGAGAGAAGAGCAGGATGACTATCTAAACCATTCCTAGGTAGCACTTGGAAACCAAACTTTGGTTTTGTGCTTCTAGAATACTAGAGTCTAATAACTTATTTTTTCATCCACAACTAGGTATCTAGTAATTTTTTCCCTAACTCGTTACACTCCAGCAGTCTTCCCACTTGCCAGTCAAAGGAGAATGTGAATTTTCTCTATATTCTGGTTAAATGAAGGCAAAGTTTTCAAAAGGAATGAGTAGTCTGTCTTTATAAATTAGTGTCTTAGGCCTGCTGAGAAAGAGGGGTTTGCACCCTTTAGATGCCTGTGAGATGGAGGTTCAACACTTTCTCAAATATTTAAAAAAGAAAGGGATTTTATTTTGTGCTGAGCAGTTGCTTCTGGCCAGCTGAAATAGACTGCTGTCTGAGATGAATTGTGTTCTGAAATGTCCTGTGCATTGTGTATGGAGTTACATAAGGCATGTGGATTGCATTCAGAGGTCTGGGTTCCTAAAGGTTCAGTGTAACAATACTGAGTATTAGAATAAAGATATTTTTCACAGTTTCAAAAATTACAGAAATTTAAGTTGCTTGGTTGACCTGAGAAAAGCATTTAAGAGGATACAATGAATTAGTCAAGTGTCACATCTGGAAAATTGAATCTATTCAATTCAAGAAGTGTAAAATCTCTGCTTCAGCTTTGTCTAGGAACTGATGAAAATAAAAATGAAGGCAATTGCATTAAAGAAATCTTACCTAATAACTTAAACATGATAGCCCTTGTATAGGATTGGAGGCACTTTTATTTCTGTACGATGCTCCCACTTATTTTGTTGGTACTATGAATGAATTATATTTTAAGAAATCAATGTGATTTCACAGAATAGAGCAGCTCAGATGGCTTTTTTGTGTAGAAGAACTTATAGTAATATCGCAGTGAATTTTCAATCCATGTTCAGAATATATAGCAAAGACAGAAGAAATAATAAGATCTTAACTCTTGAATCCTCACAGTAAAGTGCAAAGTTGAGCAGTACTGAATGAAAGATAAAATCTGAAGGTAATTAAATCCTATTTTTCTTTTTCTTTAATTTGGCAAAGTGAGAGAAGCATTCTCTCAGGGAATGCAGCTATGATTTCTGCCCTGAGTTTGAATAGATAAATTTCAATTTCTTTTTCTCTTATTCCTATAAGGTAATGGAAACATTTTGATAGGTGAAATATTCAGATATATCAAGTGTATAAGGAAAGACACAGAAATACACACATCTAAAAAGTGTTTAGGATCTTTATTTGAGTTTTCATGAAAAAAGCTTGAAATGCTATTTGCAAAGTAGATGTAGATTAAAGAATTTGCAAAATGTGCTAAACCCTCTAGAATAGTATCTCCATTGTCTCCTATCTCTTCAACTTGCATTTATATGAGCTTGCAACTTTTTGAACACCAGGCCTGTGTGACTAGATATTTAGAGGGTCTAAGAGAGCTTTCTGGGAGATTAGTCCTCAGGTAGGTAGTTAGTGACCTTGGTTTGTAATTCTTAGTGGAATTGGAATGCATTTTAAAAATGGTTCTTTTTTTGACAACCCTTTATTAGAAGCCAGCAATTAAATGTATTAAGAGCCCTTGTTGTTCACACTCTTTTAACCACAGAACACTAAGGGATGTATATGTTATAATTACAATTATCCATTCTCCTTATTGTCCTGCTGAGGAATGCAACTGTAATTCTGGCAGACAGACTACACACTTGGCTTGCTGTCCTTGGACTGCAGATGTCTAATTGCAGGCAACCATTTCATTTCAAATGGCTCATTAAAACAGAAGACATTTAGCATTGCTAGCATGAATCTGCATCTATGATTATGCATTTAATTAGAAAAGTGCAAGCTTTTTCTCTTTGTAATCTGGATTTACCAAATTTCTTCTATGTAATCTGTTTTGGAAAAACTCGAAATTGGCTTAATTTTTTATCTTTTTTTTTGCAGTGGTTAATATCTGTGTTGTTTATATGTGAATTTGATAAGACAGAAAAAATCACATTGGATACGTTTCACAAGTGTTGCATATTTGTGTTGCAGTTTGAAATTTTCTTAATCTGAAAATAATTTATTCTGCCATTTCATTTGTACCTGCAGCTGAAATAAATTTAGGTACATAAGCATCTCTATTGCACTCATCCTCAGGAGCTACTAGTAAAGTAGCACAATTAGATTAACCATTCTGATAATTTCTTTTTTCTTTTAATACTATTATAAGAAAGGTTTCCAGTATAAATAGAAAATATAATCTCCTTGAGTCCTTTCTGGTTTTCTTGAGTTCTGTATCTTATTTATTGTGCATTTGTGTGTACTGATGTCAAGATTTTTGCTTAGCATAGCTTGAACCCATTCAAATTGCGTTATTGAGAGTTCTACTTCTCTGTATGTTTCACATATTACTTATGCAATACATAAGTATGTATATATATATATATTTGACATATATAACATTACATTGTGTTTTATATTAATCCTTAGTAGTTAACTATTTTAGTAGTGTTTCAGTAAGTAAAAGTAATGAGAGGGTGGGAGAACAAGGCAGGTGCTGTTAAGATTGGACGGAGAAATGCATTTGTACTACAAGGAGATATAATGGACTTTCATTCTCCATCCTCCCCTTTTAGAAAAGCTTTTTCTCTTGCACTTGACCTTTGTGCATCTTAATCAGTTGTTTCAAAGATCTCTAGCACCAGTGAATGTGTACAGTATACATTTCCTGAGGCAGCTTCCTGTCACTTTAGGGTTTCTATGTGATCCTAGTGGCAAGTCCCTTCAAGATAAGGGTTAAGAAGTTGACCTTAAATAAACATGTGGAAGAATGTCCTAGGAAAGAAGCCTCTGTACAGAAGCTAATTTTGAAATATTACTAAAATTTCTCAAAAAAAATATAAAAAATACAGTGCAGTGCTTTGAATTACAGGAGTGGAACAATCCAAACTGCTGATTGTTCAGAGGTTGTAAGGGAGGTCAGGACAGCAAAATACATTTAGGAAATGTGTAAAACCTTCCTGCTATCCTACTTTGAGTTGGTGCAAGGAATGTTTATGGCTGATGAGGCAGTCAATGTGCATGTTAAAACTGTGAAATACTACCTGCTGTCCAACTCCTATTAAAAATGAAAATGGTTATAAGCAAAGATAGACTGGTCTGAATGGGCTTTTCATCTTCAGTTTTAGAAGTCTAATTATTTTCCACATTTCTTAAGGTATATCCTGCATCTTCTTTTTGTTTTACATAATCTTGAATTAAACAGGAAAACACAATGTGATGAGACAAAAATATTTTCCTTCTACTGCTTGAATTAGTGTAATAAGCACAAGGTTATTTTCTGTTCTGTATGGTCTGTTACAATTAGCATAAGATGTTTTATTTATTATCTAAGTATTTCAGATAAATGCTAAATGTGGAACATCTCCTATTCCCTTTCCCAACCCTCACAGCAAAGAACGAATGGGATTAAGAAAACTGGTGTTCAGCTATTCTTTGCATTAGTTTGCAATACTATCTTTGAGATAGTTTTGATCTCTTGCTTCTCATTTATAGATCTGAAAACACCCTTTACAACATGTTTTCAATCCTTTTAGAAACAATTGTTGGAGCTTGCCTAGAGAGCCATTTGCTTAACAGAGACAGGTATCTATATTTCTGGATCACCACAGCTGTAAAGCATCCTTCTAACTTCTAGCATAACTTCTAAAATGAGTACTGTATTATCCAATGAAACAGTTTACTCCCTTGGACTTGGGTGGATTAGAGTTTATTATAATTATCTAATAATATTTGATTTGTTTCACAGAAATTGCATAGTACGGTTTCCATTCAGATCTTGGGTTTTTATAACATGAAATGCTTGAAATCTGTCAAGAGAGTTCTACTCAAAATAGTGTACACAACATAAACTATAAGTCTAGGCTTCCTCTAATCTCAGGATAACCAGATGAATCACAATTTTTAATTCATGGCTCTCCTGGTAGTTTCTAGATGGCTGAAGTTAAAGAAATGAATTCTATAAAAATTTGTTCTGTAAAGCTGCAGTTCACTGGGATGAAATTTTTAAAAGGCAGTACACTTGGAAAATATTCATGCAGAAATCCATGTGTATTATGTACATCCAAATAATAGCCCTAAAATGTTCATAAATGTGTATGTAAACAGGTGTTCAATCTCTAAGAGGTTTTTTCATATATTTACTGCTTTCTAAGGGTAATTTGGTGGCTCAGTTTCCTATTTTTTTTTTCTTCTTAAGAATGTAAACCAGCTTGAAAAGCAGTCTCTCAGCAGATCTCTGGTGCCAGTCATGCACTAGAAAAAGAGACCAGAGTCTCAGCACATACTCCCTCCTTTAGCAGCAGTGATTAGATAGTCTCTTATGTAGTTTGCATCTTGAAAGATACTTCCACTTCATATTTTTTTCCTAATGTTAATCCTTTAAGAATAAAGAGCAGTGCACAACTGTCAGTTTTAGTGAGTTGGATTTGTTTGAGCAAGATAACAGTTCCCAGAGGAACGTGAGCATGTGGTGGAGTACTTTGCAATCTTACTTTTCTTCTCAGAGCTTTCTTGACTTGGCCTTGCTGCTGCTGTTTATTTCCCTGAGGAACATCTGTGAGAGGAACTGCATTTGTCTCTGAAGTACAGAACTGTTTTCTGGTCTTGTTTTTCCCACCTTTCATTTTTCAAACAACCATCTACTTTCCAAATTCTTTCAGTTGTGTTAATACTATACAGTGCTTAATGGATTGTGGCAGAGAGAGCAACTTTCTCAGAATTTTAATACGTAGCTATTTATACAACACTAGCTGATCTAAGGAGAATACAGTGATGATATTTTACTAGTATTTTAATCTGATAATTTTGTTCAGATTTTAAGAAACTGAAATAATGTTAAATGCTCTTTATTTTTTTTTTAAATTTGTAATGAAAAAATAATACCGCTTACGTCTCAGGTTTAAACTTTATAGATTTAAGATTCACGGATTTAGAGAAATTACTGGATTTAATTTTTTTACTAGACAAAATTTTTATCATTTTCAGGGAAAGATAGTTGAGAAAACTATTTTGTGATGAAGAGCTGCACATGGAAATGCTGTCCAAGGTCTAAGCTAAGAGTGTTGATAGGAAACATTTATAACTGGCTGCTCTGTTTAGGAGCAGCCTCTCTTTTAAAGGCTGCAGCTACAACCAGGGTAGTTGATGATATTATGTATCACCTTAATGTTGTTCTAATTTCTCTTCTGCAATACTGTATCTTTTCTTACATTCCTCGATCCTGAAAATTCTGTCTGTTGTACTGTGGCAGTAAACCACAATGTGTCACCTGTTGTGCTTGCCTTGTTTCTGATGTATTGGCATCTTGTGAAATTATATTCATTTTATTAAAGTTAGTAACTCCACAATTATTCCATGCCATGTTAAATAAGAATAATCATATATAATTGCTTTATTATTAGCTACAAATAAAATGTCATTTCTGGCAGTGGAGCTATGAATGAAGAGGTTTTTAACCACTCTAGAATGTATGTAGATTTTAATTATTCTTCATTAGTTGCCAATGTATTTACTACAGATTGGTGGGTTTTTTCCTCTCTCTTCCTAAAAAAGTAGAAGTGGAACAAATGGGATTACAAGCCAGACATATAACTGAAATGAATCCGTCTGTTCTTTTGAACACCAGATACACAATTTTTCAGCTATTGATATTTTTGAATTTTTTTAAAATGGAGACTTCCTTTTTCTTAGTGAGCCTGTTTACTTATGTAGGAGTATCCTTGATACATGTAGATCTATATAGAGACCAAGGAGCAATTAAACCTTTTGGGGAGTTCAAAATAATATCTCATTACCTGATTTCCAACACTTTTTTTGCAGAAATACTAATGTTATTCTAAAGGAAAAAATGGACTTCTGTCTGAGTTCCATTTCCCAATTCCCAGGCTTTTGCTGGGGTTCCTGAGAGCAGTCATCTCACCCATTTACAATGTAGAGATGAGGAGGGTTAACAGTTTTCTCTGAGAATGGGAAGCAAGGATTCTCATGTAGAAGATGCATTATTTGCTTAAGGTGTACAGACTAAGCCTGTTTTCTTGAACTTTTGTTATGAGCTTGCCTTTACCAATTTTAAGATACTGTTCAGAGTGACTTGCATTTTGTCTTGTTTGTTTCTACTATTTAGCATAGGGGAAATGTGGCAGAGCACTCTAGAGCCTAAAGCACTTTTATTTTGGGTGTTAATGATATCCATCAATAAAACATCTTTATTTATTTACAAATATAATGTAAGTTCATGATTTCCACTACGTTACTTAGTTCTCTGACTTCCATTTTCTGTTTTTGTCTTTCTCTGTAAGTTACAGCAGGCCTGTGGCTGTGCTATCCTTACCGCCTATTGATTTAAAGATTCTTTAATTGAAAACTATTCAGCAAACATGCTTTTCAATTTACTGTTTTGCCCAAATAGATTTAGATGCCAGAGGCTCATTTGCAGCAATTGAAGGTTAAAGATTTAAGAGTAAAGTTGCAGGTCATCTAGGTGTAGTTATATGCAGGGTTTTCACCAAGGACTTGTCATACATCTTACATAGCCTCCAGGCTAAAAGTGTGTGTCTGTGTCTTTGTGTCTGAATGTGTAACCACAGGAAAGGAAAAGGTAAAAAAATCAATGATCTCAAAATTAATTAAAATCAGGAAGACTTCCCCCTGCTGACAGGATATTTAGGATGAAAATAATTAAATGAGCTATTGTGGCAAATGCAGTATCGATTGCTCACCAAGAGAAGCTCCTTGAAGACTTAGATGAAGATTGATAACTGGTTTTTAACAGTTAGAGCCAAAGGCAACCATTCCCATCTTCAATTCTTATACATTTGTGCAGTCTGACAAATGACTTTCAACTCAACCCTCTATTGACCAGTATAAAAAGCTATTATCTTCTATAAATAAATTGCATATACACATTGCTTCTCCATTCTTCATATTTGTAGAGTTGAAAGCGCTTTATTATTTTTCATTTCCTCATACTTTAAATGAGTAGCTGCCATACTTTCAGGGGAGAAAGTTATTCTTTGTTTCTTTTAAATCAGAGGTGGGTGAATTTTTTCCTTTGAGTAAACAGGGTCAGGATTTGCACACTTGAATTAGCGGTGGCATGAAGATAATATTTTCAGAATAATAACAAAAGAGAATAAAGCTGAAGATGGCAGCAGACTTTCTCAAGTGATCACTGGAATTTAATTATGACATGGCTACAATAGCAAGTGAGAAGGCCCATTGGAGACAGACTCATAAAGCAAAGCTGTCGGTGCCAAAAACCTGACGCCCCTTATTTCATACTGCTATTTCTAGCTACTTTACTTCAGACTCTTGCTAGTCCATTCCTATGGACAAAGCCAATTAGCAGATGGAGCAAATAAACTACAGCCCTCAATCACATCTTTCAGTGAATTTTATTTTAAGAGAGCCTATGCATTATGAGACCTCTTCATGATGTGCACCAGAGCACTGCTCTGTGGTGTTGCACATCGGGAGAGTCACTTCAAAAGCTTACTGCTGTTCAAAAGTAAAATCTGTGGCAAGTATTTCACAGTGATGAAGCCTTCAAAAATTATTGTGAGAAAAATCTTAATGAGAGGGAAATGAGTGGGAAAGTGTTGTTTATGTTTTGGTGACAGACTAAAGCAAAAACAGACATAGAAAAAGCTATATAGAGAAAGGGAAGCAAATAATATAGATTTAATACTTGTTTAAATATCAAAACAAGCCTGTAAAAAGTGTTTGATTTTAGTCAAATTAATTCAGCTAAATGTTTATGGAAGCAGATTCTTATATATCAACTTTGTGGAAATACACTTGCAAGAGGAAAACTCTTCCACATCATTTAGAAAGTCAGCAGTTCAATGGAAAATATAATAAGAAGTTATGAGAATTGAGAAGCGATTAAAAGATGCTTCCTGCTTAGGCTTTGTCAGTCTTGTCCTACTAATGGCTCTGGTGTCAAATTTCACTGTCCCTGTGCCAGTGTTTTTGATGAACTAGAGCTCTGAGATTGAAGTTCTTAAGTTACTACATTGTATGGATAGACTGGTTCTTATCAGATATTTCAAAAACTCATGCAGAAATAATTCTCTGAAGAAATAATTATCTTATATTGCTTTCTTTCTGACAAATTGGGAATAGTTGTACCTCCTTGGAACTCAATGGCTTTTTTGATTTTTATAACTAATATAATTTTTTGCTGCACTTTTAATTAAATATTAGATTAAAATAAATATTAGATTAAAAATTGTAGAGCAATCAAATGCTGATAACTTTGAGACTTTGAAATATCTACCTTTTGAGCTTTAGATTACTCAGGCCTTCCCAATTTCATTAGAATAAGAGATAAAATAGATAATCACATTAAAATGAAGAAACTACTGTCTCGCAGATATCATTTGTATGCTGTCTGCTGCCTTGAGCTGTTCATGACCAGTCAGGAAAGGTTTTTCTAAACAACCATGACATTTACTACACTCTATGGTATCTGGAATTTTTTATCAAGGGCAGAAGTTAATGTCTTAGAGTAACAACTTCAGGAGAAACAATTTTCCTTCTATGAATATGCATCATTCCACTGTCCATGAAAAATTTTATAGGAAATTGAAGATGAAGAAAATAAGATGATAAAATTTTTAACCTGATTTGGTTTATTTCTGTGTAGGAATCTTTGCAAAACAGCCTGTTTCAATAAGACCATAAACTTAGGCATCTAGATGAAATGTGTTCCTTCATGATTTTAATTTTGTGACACTATATTTTGAGTTTGCTCACTATCCAGGGATAGTGAGCATAAAAATATTATATTATTTCCTGTAAATTTTCTATACCTGATCAATATTCTCTTCCATTTATATATATATTGCTTTATCTGTCAAAGGCCTTTTTTTTAGGAGAGCTGTTTGTGAGTATGAATGAAAAAACTAGGAATCCTTGTGATACTGAGCTTAAATACTTCTATATTTCCTTGATTTTCTTTCTCTTCTCTCTTCTCTCTTCTTTCTTGTTCTTACAGTCTGCAATTTCAGACATGGACAATGTTCTGAAAATTAAGATAAATAGTATGAAAAAGATGTTTTTACATCTTGCTTAAGCATAATTAAGAGGTACAGGTACATTTCAGGAAAAATAAATTCTTAGATTAATTGGAGACATGCAGAGAAATTCTTAAAACTTCTGCATAAGCTTGGACATGTTTTTATTTTTAAACATAGATTAGATGCAGTGAAGTAATTTGACTGTTACCCTGATGGATGGAATCCTGATGGAGTATTGAAAAAGCTGGAACAATATTCAGTTTTTTCAATTCCTATTTTTGGTTTAGTAATTATGAAAATTATATACTATCAGTTGGCTTTATGATATAAATATCCCTTTGAAAGTGAACTTCTCTTAGAGTCTGTTCCAAAATTTTCATGATGGATCACTGTGTGAATTTGAATTCTGTATATTGCTACAAATTTTAATGAACATACCAAGTTTCAAATATATATTAAAAAAAATCTGATCACTATGAAGCCTGTAGTTGGTTTTTATATTCACCAGAAGAGCATCTATGTCTAACATGATTGCAATATCAGTTTGAGTTCTGATTAATATGTTTGTATTCCTTTTAGCACTGAATTACAAGTGAATTGTAAGTTTAGAAAAGTTCATATTCATAAACACCACACAATTTTTTTTTAAGTTTGTTTATTTTTATAGCCTTATTTTTAATATGCTTTTAATGTATGTCTACTTTGCTATTCAATGATCTAAAAAAATCAATTTTTAATTTGTAAATTTATTTTTATTTGTGCAATCAATTTTTTTGTATCTAAAATTTCAAATAAGCTTTCATTTTCAAGGTACTTCTCTTCATTAGTCATGGAGGATCCCATTAAAAGTTACTCAGCTTTTCCTGAACCACCACAATTTAAAGATGTTCTTAAATTAAGTAAATTTTTGTGGGCTAATGTGTTAGAATAATAATCAATGATAGCTGCTTTTATGAGGCCAGTTCTAGAAGATAGCTCAGAAAGGTAGTTTCACAAATCAGAATGCAGCTTTCCAATCACTGAATAAATTGCTGTAGTGTAAGCAGATTTTAATCAAAACAAAACGTGTCTAATTCAATTTATTTAATGTATTTAATTCTAATGTCAATGTATTTAATTCTGTGTCTATTCTGTGAAGCTAGAATCAACAATTTGTGAGAATCTGATTATTAGAACTAGCATCATAACATAATAAAGAGTTTTTTTCTGAAATAAATACTAATTAACAGAGAACTTCATTGAAATGAAAAATTATACAGGGAAAGGCAGTTGGTGGAGGCACAATAGCAAAGAAAAAAAGAGTAATATTGCAAGATCAGTTTGATTTTCTGTAATCTGTCTAGGCTATCATCTGCATATAGCAGACAAGTTGATCAAAGATTTATGAAAACACAATGAAAAATCTAAAAACAGATATGCTGCCCAATTGAAGCAGAACAAGACAAAACCTCCAAACCTTTAAACAATCTCAAAGATTAAATAATCCCACCAAAAAATATCTACTTTTAAAATCTAAAAAAATTTGATTTTCTAAATTGCAGGCCAGCAGTGTGTCTTTTAATACCTTTTTGTTTAGGTGTTGCTGATTTTAAGGGGACATTAGTTCAAAAGAAAAAAAAGCCATTACTTATTTAGAACAGAGCTGTAAGACATAAATTAATAAAAGAATTATAAAAGACTGACATAAAGCAGAATTCTATTTTGAAATAATAGTATACTCTTTCATGGATTAGTCATGTTTTATACTGCTTAACAATTCTTTTTTTATTCTCCTGCAAACATAAACTTTGTAATGCTGTACATATATTTATCGTTTCTGCTGAAGATATTAAAGTCTGTATCATTAGTCCTTTCTGAAAAAAGAGAAATTTAAAGCAGGAGAAGGAAATTTATTATGAATACTCATAACTCTTTTATCAAAATCGTCAATATACATTTATTTTTGTTAGTTTACCTACCAAATTCGAAGATGTGAAAGCTCTGAAATCCTCAAATATTGTACTATTTTTACAGCATACAAAAATAAAATATTTAGAGATTCACTCTTTAGAATGTGTGGAGCTTTCTCTCTATTTTTGATCAGATTTACATTTAATCTCGGTGTTATACTATCTTTATGCCTCTCATTTCCTTTGCCAGGTGTACTTTCTTGATGCACGTGGGTACAAAGGTATTCACTCTGCATACTGAACAGGATCTTTCTGTAATTAGTTATGAATTGTTCATGCAGAAGGACTTTTCATGTGGTGTGATAAGTCTTGAATGCTGAGCTAATAGAATAGTAGCAGTCAGGTCTTTATTGTGAATGTAGTTGATGGAGTTGCAGTGATCACAATCATATTGATTTTTTGAACTTGAAAACAGATGAAAGAAAATAGACTACCAAAGACCAAATAATGACCCATTGTTCCTTGTAATTAGGTTTTTGCTGTCTGTCCCTAAGGTCTATAAGAGTGTGATGGGGTATTTTATTAAAAAAAAATAAAAAGATATAGCTGATGCCATAATTTCTAAAGTTCAGAAGGAAGGTTGAGAAAGCACTTCAGAATGTCTTTTACCTGGAAATGTTACATTCTATTTTAGGGATATGTAGAAACATATATACATAGAACTAATAAAACTATAGAACTTAAATAAAAACATCATAGCATCTGTTCCTAATTGTATACTATAAGCACATTCTGCAAAGGTTTATGCAGTCAGTTGACTTTTGCTACTGCAAGCAATACACTGAAGGTAATTTTATTCCTCAGTGTTTATGACATGATGAGACATCGACAGGATCAAATCACAGAAAACAGCATATGTAAGAAATACATTTCAAAAACATATAATGAGAAATCAATCTATTTTTTGGCTTCCCTCCCTCCCCCATCACCATTCTGTTAGTACTTATTCCATTTTTCCAGATAAATGCAGATCACCATATAGGCTGAATGATTTATGGTGTGGCTGCAGAGGGACTTCTGTCCCAGCTCGGGTGGTGTGAGTGACTGGTAAAACATGGAAGTTTCCTTAACACACCATATTCCCTTAAATGAAATTTTCTCTCATAATTAATATTTAAACTCTTGCTTAACAAGAATGACAAGGTGTTCTTGTCAGAAAAAATAACTCAAAATTTTCCAATTCACTTCAGGTTGTATTCTAAATCTTTAACATTTTATTTACTAAAACGAAGTTCTGGTCTTCAAACAATGGACAAGCAGATGGGAGAAATACTGCTGCCATTCTTATTTCAGGGAAACATGTGTTTAAACTACTTGCTAAACAGATTTTTATGTGTCTGACAAAGTTCCAAGTTGTCTGAAAGTTCCACTGGCAATAAGTTAAAATCAAGCTGCAATAAATGGCTACCCACCTAACTAATTTTCATATACCTCCAGGTTCTAAACACGTAAATATTCTATTAAATTATATTGCTGTCTAAGAATGTTCTGAGAGATGAAAAGCCACTTTTAGCACTTCAAACTTTTGTACCAAGTGTTTATTTTTTCAGTAATAGAATAATAGAATGTGTATTCTTTCCTATATAATGACAATGCACTGACAAGAAGTGTGGAAACCATATCACTATCATTTGCAATGTTTTTCCTATCCCTTTTTTCTATTGGCATTTTCTAAAAATTTGTCATTCTTCATGTTCCACTTCATTATTTCTCTTCAAATTATACATCAAACTAGGAGGCATTGAGGCAAAAGAGAAAATACTTTACTTTCTTTTGCCTTTTTGTATTTGAAAACATAAAATTACCTAAATAGTTCACTTTTTCTAGAATAAAAAAATTAGATCATTTTTGTTAGTGTGAATTTTTTTTTTTGTAATATATAAAATAAATTATTTCTTTTTTGGATGGTAAGGATTTGGGTGATAGAGAAAATAATTTTCTGTTTGGTATTTACTGAAAACCACATACCCATCTCTGTAAACCAACCGCTTGTTAAAATTCACTAGACTACTAAATACTAAATAATAGTTTAAGCAGTTATACGTTATTTAAAATATTAGAACATTTTGAGAAAAAAAAAAAAAGCAGCTAACTACTTTTTTAAAAAGTTAGGTGAGTGTTGTTTATAGCTTACTGGTGCTTATATCTTGTTCCCTATTGCAATGCATTTTTGGGGATGAAAAAACATATCTGTACCCTTTTCTTAATTGCACCCCAGAGTGGAGTTAGGAATGTGTCAAGAAGTAAGAAAACATGAGCATTAATAAGCATACAATGTAATTTAACAGTTCATAAAACAGTAAATTTTAATCCCAGGCAGAGAGATTTATTAAATCTCACTTAGCAAAATGGTTTTGTGGGATGTGTTAGCAAGTGAGAATTAAGTGAAATGATTTCAGGGGCAATAGATTTTATTAGCTGAGGAGGGGAGGAACTAGTTTTGCAAGCCATTTCTTCTTAATTTCATTCACTTGTTATAATTGCCTTGAGTGTGGGAGAGCTTTCTGTGAGTAGTTGTAGTATGTTTGTTCTCTGGAATTTGTGTGCATAATGCTGCATTTGTCAGGCATCATCTAACAGAAATGTCTTTTGTTGATGGGCTTGTGCAGAAGTTCTTCTAACGGCCGTTAAATATATTTAAACCTAATACAACTTAAGCCTCTATCAGTAAAATAAAATGACTCCTATTGGGCTTATAAGGGATTTTTGTTTGTTTTGTAATATTTTTCATCCATGCTTTGTTTCTATGTTCTTTAGCACACCTGGGATAGACAAAGAAAAATATCTTTCCTCCATATTATTCTCTTGTTTAGGACCTTCTAGGAAAATCTCTTTGTAGGGCAGATTTCAAAGTAGAGTTTGGAGGCATCTGATCAAGAATATGTAGTGAATTAAGTAAAATGATGTTAGCACCATTGACACCACATTGTATGAGAATTTGAGGGGAAAAAGTACGTTTGTTACTAGTTACTCTGTTTCGTGGCTTAAAATCACATTGTTCTGAAAAATTTGAGATCTAGCCCTTAAAATTTTCTGATCAAGCATTAGTAGAATCTATAATAAAAAAATCTACAGATTGCTTCTGTAGTTTATATCCAGTAATTTTTAAATTCAACTTTTAGACTTTTTTATCAAACAGGACAAACTTTAGAGAAGGTGATAGTGCCAGTAATGAGACCTCTTCTGCACTGTAGGTAGTCTTTGCTTCTTGACTTCTAAGTGCCATCAGACTTTTCACACGTCATTTCTTTTAAGTTGTTCAGAAGAAAGGAAGCAGAGGCAGCTTCTGTAAGAAAATCAGTCTTCAAAGGAAAAAAAATGAAAAAAAAATCCCAACCTTGGACAGAGGCCTACTTCTGTTCACTGTGCTCACAATGAAAATAACCTAAAATATAAGAGTAATATGGGGAAAAATGAAAGGCAGGTGGTAGAACAAAAAAATGGAAGTGCTTTTTTGTTTATGAGATATGCCATTTATTCAAGGTTTTCTAACTAATAATTGTGTATTGTGTGTTAAAACGCCACTAAATATAAAAGAGAAGAATAAGTAGTTATCAAAGGAGAAATACTGCTTCATAGGCTAAGGTGATTATAGGACATTTTTGATGGATTTGAAATAAGTATTCCACTGTAAATCCTTACTGTGCAGTGGTGCCTAAGTAATGTTTCTTTTTCCTAAAACAATTATGCTGGAGAGGGAGGAGATTTGATTAAGCTGTCTTGTTCATTGTACCTCCAGTATCTACTACTTGCTCAGACTCCTAGATTAAAGAAGGACAGCTGCTGTTCTTACTTTCCAAATGGTACAGTGTCATTTCTGTCCTTCATAAACCTGACTATGAATAGACTGGACATATTGGGAGTTGAAAAAAACCCAAATCCAACAACCTGACTTTGCATCAAAAAAAATTACAATTTCTAAAGGCCAACGGGAAATTCATTCCTTACGGAACATGCTCCACCTTGTGTACTTACTTTTCTTTTGCCAAATGGGAATGCAACATTCTATTCTGTTCAAAAGTCTTGGAAGGCCAAGTGTCTGAAATACAAGCTTAGCAAGAAAAGTGTGATGCAGTATGAAATGGGTATGTTGACACTTAAACCCATGGCCACAGTTGCCTCAATTAAGTTTGTTTCAGAGGATACTGTGATCTGAAATCCAGTCAGTAACAACCTATTTATTGCATATATTGAAATGAGTTTCACAATGGATTAAAGACTTTATATGAATTGCTTTTAATGTGTTCACACCTTCTCAAGGACTATGTCAATAAAATGTGAAATTGTTCTTTCACTTCTGTGCATTTATTGAATACTTTTGTCATGGTCACCTGGGAAACAAATGCAGGTATACATTTGTGAGCATTTGCAGATTAATTTCATTCTTGATGCAGCTAAGGAAGTCACACTTGAAAGAATTTAAGAATAATTTTAATTAATGCACAAATTAGTGACCATCAGACACTGAGCAAAACCCTATGAACAGTCTGACATTTTAAATATAGTCGGGTTTATTTCACAAGGATGAAATTTTACTGACTAAAGATAGGAAGACAAAGATGATCTTCAAGAGAAAAATGAGCTGCATATGAAGATTATAAGCTATTCTACTTACTGTATTAGTATTATTCAGATAATATTCAGATAAAATTGTATAACAACTAAAATGAAATAATGAAGTATATGTATGCTTTACTAATCATAATAAGCTTGGCTCATGCTATGCATTAAGGGAACTGTCCAGTATCTTTCATTGAAATTTTTAATGAGCCAATTCAGTTTAATGCAAAACCAGTTAGACAATAAGAATACTATGTATCAAGGTTATTTTTTTAGTTCTGTTTTAGTTTGAATAGGGCATTTTCTTCTAGAATATTTGAAGAACTCTTCAGACTTTTTAAAGGAATTTTAGTAACATATTTGCATGAAAATCTAAATATACTTAATTTATGATGTACTTGTAACTTTATATTAATTACAGTAGTAACTGGTAGATGTAGATGCAGATTCATATTTATCCATCTGATAGGACAGAGCTTATCGACTGAGTATTGATATGGATATGGATATGGATATGACAGTACTGCATTTTCTTCCTCATTTGCTTTGTCTTTGATGAAGAGATTTTTTTGTTCTGAAAACAACATGTTTTCAGAATCATAGAGTCATAGAATGTTAAGAGGTTGGAATGAAGACCATCTGATCTTAAGGTTCATCTAATCCCAACTCTGCCTGCCATGGACCAGATTGCTCAGAGCTCCATTCAAACCGGCCTTGAATACTTGAAGCAATGGGAACATCTGCAACATCTCTGAGCAACCTGCTGCACTGCATTAAAACATGTATCTGCTGGAGCTTATCATGTGCCTTTGACATGTTTGGGTGTTTTTGTCAACTTACAGATTTCTACTTTAGTGGCTTATAGAATTTGACAGAAAGTCATGTTATTCTGCATCTGGCAAAATGTCCATTTGATTCCTTCTGACGAGTCTTAACAGTTTTGCTTCAAAATTTGCATCTAATTAATCAGTTGGTGCTGGTGTTGAATTTCTTGCTTCTTTGTGGGATATTCTTGCTAAAGTCTTATAGCAAGTTCAATTTTCCTTCATTGGTACAAGGACTATAGTTTTAGAAGTTAAACTAATTTAAAAACCAGTTTGC
Organism: Parus major; assembly: GCF_001522545.3. Lineage (NCBI taxonomy): Eukaryota > Metazoa > Chordata > Aves > Passeriformes > Paridae > Parus > Parus major. Next base: position 71,906,518 of record NC_031770.1, on the reverse strand, counting down.
ATTTCCGAGCCAGATTTATGTGTTGTACTTACTGTGTGGCTTATTTAAAAAGCTGTTGTCTAGACTTCAAATACTGCCAAGTCTTGCTTCTAAAATATTAAACTTTGCATGACGCTTACTCAGCATGTCGTTCAAACTTTTTGGTGTTTCACTGTCTCCTTGTCAAATATCAACTTGCCTTAAAAGCACTTTAATGCCTTGAAGATAATGAACAATTTGGCAGCAAAAATATTTTCTGACTGATTTGGAGTCCCTGCATAGACTGCTTGGAGCCTGAGATCGTTGAAACCTCTTCTACTGGCCATTTTAAAATTAGGATTTATTTCTGTTTGAATTCTGAAATCTCTCCTTGGGAGAGCCATTTAAATGTGAGTGTATATTTTTCTCTTTAACAGTGGTTTATGGGCTATAATGGTAGAATATTTTTGCATTTTTATGTTTAGTTTTATTGTAAAGAGCCTCGGGATGCCTTTGTATGAAAGGCACTATATAAACTCATTTTGTATTGCATTGTATTGCATTGTGACAAGTGCAATAATCTCCAGGTTTTCTATCCATTAAAGAACTAATTTCACAGCTCACTAATTATGTGAATGAGAAGGAGAAATAGGTCCTTTTTCTCTAAGGTATGCTGAGCAGATGGTGTAGCACTCATTTCCACCAGCTGAATCTAAGGTCCTCTCATGCTTTTGGTTCAGAGGCTTATCAGGCCTCTGTTTATCAAGGAGAACAGGAGAGAGATATCACTTTCTTGTACAGCATGGCAGTGTGTACTGAGAGGCTGTCTCTGTCCTTTGCTAATACAATATTACTTAGCAAACACTACGTCTAAGTCTATTTATTTAGGATGGGACATGAAAACTATTAAAATTAATGTGCATTTTGATGTAATTCTAATCCACCTCTGTTTTATTGAAGATACTGATTAGTTCTGCCATAGGGATTTGAACTGATGCACATAAAAAATTATTAATGAATGGAGTACTGTTGGGATGGAATCTTGTCTGTAAGTTCAAAACAAAAAACATTACTTCCTGAAACTGTACACTTTCCTTTTTAGTTAAAGTTTTGTCAACTTGTTTCCATTTTTCTTTTGCATCACTCGTGAAAATAACCAACTTGAATCAAACATGCACACAGTGATTTATATAGCTGCCTAACGTACTGCTTTTTAAAGTAACTTGAGTCATCAGATGCTAGTGAACTCCCATGATCCTGAGAAGAAGCTATTGGAGTCCTTTTTACAGCACTAAAAAGAGAAAAGCTGAGACTGACTGAAGATCCTGATGATGCCTTAAGTTTTTGCTTTCAAATTTTTCCTATTCTGGGGTGCCTAAGTGTGTAGATTTGAGCTTCATATTAAGTGTTAGTGAGTTCTTTTCACAGAATAGATAGATAAAAATAATCCTTTTTTCAGCTTGATACTAAGGACAATCGTTACAAGTTTCAGGCCTAAAAACATAAACAATGGTGGACTGAAGAGAGAGAACAAGAAGGATTGGACTTCACAACCTGAAGCATTGATTGGACAATTAACCCTGACAGGCAGATGGACCAAAACTTATAAAATTGCGAGACCTTGTGACCAGTCATCCATTTTGTGACCATTTTTAGGTCCAACTTGGGTGTAGCCCTGGCCAGGCTTGTGTACTGCCCAAGGTGGATCCTTTGAGGCCTTTCAATAAATATCTACTTTATTCTGAACTCTGTCTAGGCTCTGTTCTAGGTCAGCCTTCTCCAGACATCACTGACATAACTCATGTATGACTTGGCGGCAACACTACATTTTACAGTGCTGCACAAGCAATTGTACCATTTTTTCCCTTTTCACAGAATGAGCAGTGCTAATTTGTAGTTTCCTGTTTTCTCTGCTGGCCAGCCTCACCTGTTTGCTTTGTGCTCACGGCTCTGATGTCGTTCTCGTTTCAGACGGATGCAGCGCTGATGTACGATGCAGTCCACGTGGTGTCAGTGGCTGTCCAGCAGTTCCCACAGATGACCGTCAGTTCGCTACAGTGCAACCGCCACAAACCATGGCGCTTTGGGACCCGCTTTATGAGTCTCATTAAGGAGGTAAGGCACTACTAAAGGGACCTGATCCCCTGCATTCTTTTCCCCCAATTCCCATTTTCTTTTGCTTTTACTCCATTTGGTTTCTGCCTTTTATTTTTTTTTTCAGTAGATGGTCATCTCTCATCCTGTTATGTATAAGGAGTTTAACAAGCAAGACAGCATTTTTCATTGAAAGTATTGAAGTATTACTTGGAACAAAAATATATGGAAAGGTGAAATAACTGCATTCTAAATAAAACTTATGTTTGTAGATAATTGGGTCTGTGTGGAGCATTTATGCCATGAAAACCCGAACACCTGAAACTCTAAGACTGACCTAACCCATAGACTGATTATGAGAAATTTAGCAGCTGAATACTGGCATAAGTTTAAGGGGGCCAGGAATTAATTTTACTTCCTGGTTTAAATTAATTTTTTTTCTTCATTTTCTATGGTGAATTTCTATATGTCTCCTTAATTTCCCAAGATGCTCTTTAGATACTGATAGGTAGTGATAGTAAAGCTAGGAAATTTAAGGTGCTAAAGGTGAACACTGTAGACTATTCAAATCTCTCATACTGTAACTCCTAATACAATGTTTCTCAATCTAGATGTGCAAAATATTATTATGAGGAGAATTATTTGCAATATAATGTATTTTTTTTTTCAATATTGGTTCCTTCTAGGATAACAATTTTATTATTATTTCCTCTCCTACTTTGTAGAGGTTCAAAACTAGGGTAGATTTTAAGTTATAAAAAAACAATGAGGCTATTGCACTTCATTAAAAGTGAGGAATAAGCTCAGGTAGGCTGGCTCGCTGACCTAAATTTTTGCTGTCTCAGTGTGGTTTCAGGGGAATCAGCATCTTGCAAAAGTAAGCTTTTATTTGAATGAAATTTCCTGAGAAAAAGATGAAGTCCAGCATTAATGAAACAGATTGAAACTTGGGGATTGGGGAGGGGAGGTATGTAGGGAAGCAGAAGGGTAAATACATGAATGATGGAGGAGTGAAAACAAAACAGCCTTTTATCTCATTCTGTAGAGGAGTCTATTGTCTGACATGGAAAGTTAAAAAAATTGTCTATGAAGACTGAAAAAATGTTTGATTTAATTAGCAAAAAATAAATACAAAGTATTTAAAAACAAAAATCAGCCACAAGGTAAATTATTTACATAAAATGAATAATTAATGATCCCAATTTGGAAGGAGTAGTTTGTCTTTTCTAGGAAAAAAAAAAAAAATAAGGAAGAGGCATTTATTTCTAGAAACTGTTTTTTCTCTCTCCATAGGCCCACTGGGAAGGCCTCACAGGCAGGATAACTTTCAACAAAACTAATGGCTTAAGGACAGATTTTGATTTGGATGTCATCAGCCTCAAGGAAGAAGGTCTTGAGAAGGTGTGTAAGACATTTGCTTCCAAGGAGGTGGGAAACAAAACAACACAAAACTCAACCCCTAAAAACATTTACAATAGAATTTCATGTGTTATGTAAAACAGAGTACCTGCTCTCAGCTCAATATTTTTATAAATGGTCCTAAAAAGTTAAGAATTGGTATCCTGACTTGTTGGCTGTCAATATTTCTTGTTCAGAGGTGGAGTGAGAGAGCAAAGAATTGGGAAATGCTCTTCCCAAGTAGCTTAATATTGTCTATATTTGAGCTTAAGAGCTCAGCAAGTATGTACAGACATTTGGCCTGCCTATATACACCATCATGATCTGAAATCAGATCATCTTCCCTCCAGCCACCTTACCATGCCACCAGGCAATTGCAGGAAGCTGCAGTGTCTCGCACTGTTGTGATCAGTAGGCAAAGGTTTTGCGACTGGAATCTGTCTTGTAGTTTGCATTTAGAACTGGTGTTCTGTGTTCTGTAAGGACTATGTTTTCCTTCATCTTCAGATAAAGTTCAATCAGCTCTTGCCCCAAGGTGATAATTGTGGGCACAAATAAAAACAAAAATTAAGGGAAGGGACCATACTACAGAGTTGCATTTCCTTTCTTCTGTAAATTCACTGAATGGAGAAGCTAATGTAAGCAACATATTTTCCCAAAATTTTGTCTCACAAGACTAGCTTCGAAACGTTAATTTTCTCTTACTGGGAAGATTTGTAAAAGTTCAGAAACCATGAGATTGTCATGAAACACTTTCTTAGGTAACAACATTTTTGTTGCCCGCTGGAAAACCTGCGATTCAAGAATTAAACTGCATTTTAAAATGTTCAGCCATACACTGACAGTAGGTTTCTCTGATGAAGTTTCCCATGAAGTGAGCTCTAGCAACTTAGCCAGGGAAAAGAGCATATAGTAATTATTAGGCTTGAAAAATAAATTAGTATTGTGTACAAGTAGAATAGGTACAGTGCAATTTGTCTTTCTTACTGGAAACAGAAATGGAAAAGTTGATGTCATGGTAATAGCTAAATAAGTCAGTAGTGGCTGAAGAGAACTGTTGAAAATGAGGAAAGGATGTCTTTGTAATTTAGGATGGCTTTAAGAATATTAGGTGGCATTTGGGAACCACAAAGCAACGTGAGATTTCTGGAAAGTAAAATCTCAGTTGATAATACACTAGGAGATATGTATACATCAGTAAAAATACAGAGATAAAGAAGAAAAGGTCTACAGAGAAATATGGAAGACAATAAAATTCAACAGGAAATAGAGTAGTACTCTAAAACACATAATAGAAAAAAGGATCTTGGGAAACAGTTATATTAAAAGATAAGTAAGAGACAAAACCAGAAATAATTGTTGAAGCATATTGATATTTCAAAAGAACAACAGTATGTGTTTGAGCTATATATAAGGATTTTCATAGAAAAATATGTATATAAGGATTATATACATATAAAGATATATATAAAGATTTTCATAGAAAAGGAAGATACCCTTGCTGCCTTCATGGCTTATTTGGTCATATGATAAATTGAAGTGATAATATTATTTTTTCACCAAACAGTGTTGACAATCTTTGGAACAAGGAAAAAGAGTCGGTTACTATATATGAGCAAAACCAGAGGAGTTTCTCTGGGGTGTAAGGAGATGAGATTGGGAAAAGGAAAATTCAAGTGTATGCACATTTGATTGAATTGCTTACTAAACATATAGAACATATGGCGTATTTTACTGAGAAAGATAAATCAATGCCCACAGAGAAATGTTTCTCTTTGAGCAAAACTACTTTTTTTGGGAAGAATGCAAATCTTATTCTTCTTGAATCCAGTGAATGGATAAATTTTGGAGTAGGTGAATTCCTAGTAGAAAGAGTACATTTTAGCTGATTCTTTTAAATAAAATGTGGGAATTTTCCTCCAAGACTTAATTCTGTGATGAGTCACCCTTCTCTCAGTCCCCTACCTCCCTCCACATGTGCACTCCATCTATCACACTTTCTCTCCTTTCTGCTACTCCTTCCTTTCCTTCCTTCCTTCCTTCCTCTCCCATTCCTTAGGTCTCTCCCTCCAGACCTTCCCTGCCTGTTTCCCTTTCCAGCTATTCCCTCTCCCTTGTACCTATTCATCTCTTTCCATGTCCTTTCTCTGTATTTTATTTTTCCTTCAGGAGCCTTTTTTCATCTCTGTCCTTATCTGGTATGTTTTCAATGTTCTTTCTAAACCATCCTGTCAGACATCTCTGCCTATATTGTAAGAGTTCCTGAGCAGCTTTTTTACTTTTTCTTCTGTACTTCCTACCATTTGTGGGGTAAAAAAAGGTTGGGAAATTAGAATTCTGTGCACCATAATATGTATGTCATATTTCCATATTGTAAACTGTTCTTATTTCTTCTAACCTCCTTCCAAATAAAGGGAGAATATTTATTCTGTCAAGGACAACAGTTTAACTCAACAATCTTGTCTGTAATCCATGAAAAGAAAAATATTGATGGAAGAGGACAAAAGAAATATTGTGAAGAATTCCTAGAAGGCATATTTTTTAACTTAGATTTTGTAAAAATATGTCCTAAATAAATTACTTGTTTAGTATAACCAGTATAACTGGGAAATTACCTAAGTAATCTGTTATAAGTTCAATGATTTCTGAAGTCAGTGACAACAGAACAATTCACTGATTTTAAAAATGCTATGTGCAATCCCAGATTTTACATAAAATACTTGTTCCTGAAACTCTTGAATGAGAGGTGATAATCAGGCATCAGTCAATAAGAAGTATGTGTTTCCAAATAAAATTTCATGTCTGCCAAAAATGATAGCTTCTTGTAAGATGAAAATGACAAAATTAAGAAATTATTGGAGTGCTGCTAACATAATATACCTCAAAATTTTATTACAGTCACTTTGGACAGACTGAAACTATTCATGATTAAGCACAGTGAAAATCCAAAACTGTGACACTCCAGCATAATAAATTATAATTTAAATTGCAGTCAATCAGTCTTTACACTGAGGCTGCATTGTGAGGAAAATTAATTTATACTTCAATGAGATAACAAATACCTGAATTTAATAGCACTTTTGATATGAAATTTTGTCACTGAAGAAGAATCACATATCCTCAATAAGAGATGTTGCAACTGGCTTGAAGCCTTGCTCAGAAACCTTCGCACAGGATGAACATAAATGACACAAAATTAGTTATAATTAATTATCTGGAATATCATTGTAAGGTCTTGTTTTATTTTTTATCTTTAATAATGATCTAGGAAAAAATACCCAGTAAATAGCATAAGCAGCAGATTTTTTAAGAGAGGGGAAAAAAAAGAAATACATAGTAAATCTGTGGGATCCAGAAGTATTGAAGTTTTGTTACCAATGTTATATTTGGCAAAGAAAGCGTAATATAATAATATAATATTGCTGAAGAAAGCAAAATAAATTAAGCAATTTGCAAATGGGAAATAAGAAGAATAATGGAGTATAATTATTTCCTTGATGTAATCACTACTACTAGTAACTAGTTCACAAAAGTAAATAAAGAAAGTATAGATAGATTTCACAAATCTTTGGGAGTTGAACATGGCTCTGGTTCTGGCTGCATAGTCAGTGGGTAGCACTGCAGAAAGGCAATGATCTTTCCTAATACAATGCTTGTGGCACTTCACTGTGAGTCATATTCATAGTTTTGATTCACTCAGAGCAAAAAAATGTTAATTTTCTCAGGAGAACTTTGAAGAAAAATCAAAAAGAATAATACTTGAAAGTATGCTTATCTATTCATGAAGATAAATCACTTTCAAACATGCTGAAGTAACAAAGCTACTGAATTGTGGTTACTAGCATCTCATGAGACTGAATCCCAGTCAAGTGCTCTAGAGCATATGTAAACTCAGCAAATTTTAAGTTTTGCTAGTGTACAGTGCTTCATTTTTTGGGGGGGTGATGGTGAAATATTTTGATGGTTTTGACTAGGACAGGGTTAAATTCCTTCATATAAGCTTGTTTGAGGCTGTGATTTGGAGTTGAGCTGAAAACAGCATTGATAACACAGGAATGTTTCAACAATTGCTGAGCAGTTCTTATACAGAGACAAGGCCTCCTTAGCCTGCAGAGCTACAAAGTGATTTTGGGTGGGGATGTCCAGCTGGGTGGGAATATCTAGTTTTGAGGGACTGCAGTAACCTGATAGTTACCTGGAAGTCAAATATGTGGAAGCTTGGATGCCAGTTTTCCACCATTCACATGAATTTGGGAAATTGTATTCTTTGTCCTTGAGGACCACTGCAATTACCATGTTACAGAATACTCTGTGATATTCAGTGATGAATTTAGCTCTTGGAATTGTTTCAACTTAAATAAGGTGGTCCTTGTCTAATTCTAGATAGATTCCAAATCTAGATAGGTTCTTTCTATCATTTTTCTTTGGCACATTGTGGAGCGCATGTTCATGGGTACACTTGGTCTGGATCCTCTACTTTGGATAATAAGTGTTAAAATATTCAGATTGGCATGGTCACTTCAGAATAGTTCAGCCATTTAAGGGAATTGGAAAGAATAATAGGAAATTGATGGCTTGACAATATAGTCAATATTTACAATATATTTACTGTTTGAACATTCTCTCTGAAGTGTATGTATGAATACTTTTGTTTCACTTTTCAGGAAAATTTGTAAGTTTTACAAATGTAATGCAATAAATCAAATGGTAGCTTGTTTGAATTTCAGTTACAGACTACCTTGATGCACCTTTTCTGCATTGTTGGCATTTTCTAGTAAAAACACATTGGCAATTCTACTCAGTTAAAAAAGCTACTTAAAGATTAAAACATTGTGTTGAATAGAAAATAATTAACTTGCTGAATGGTTTTTGCACAGCTTTCCTGTAAGAAGCAGCTTTGAAAACACATTTGTGTGATTTGGGAGCTAACCATATCAGTAATATATATGAACCCATGATGCAAATTGTTGGGTTTGAGCTCATCAACAAAGATAATCCAAAGAAAGTCTAATTGTGGACCTATGACTTTTGGTCCATTTCTTAGGTTTTTGGTTAACAAAAGTAGCAGCAAAAATACAGTGAACCTAATTTAGAAAAATGATGTATCAATTTATCAAGACAGAACTTTCTTTTTAAAGTAATGCTTCTGATAATTCTTATAGGTCTGCAGTAGATTAAGTCTGTAATTAGATAAAATCCAAATTCTAACAGTTGATGTTCCTTCACTTGTGTTTGTGACTATGTTAAAAAGTAGGAGAGGAAGTATTTTGGTTAGCAATGTCTTACCTTTTGCCAATATAAATTGGAATTATAAACATGAATTTAAACAAAACAAATGATTTAATGAATTTAGGATTTGAAACTGATCATATAAGATGATGGTGTTTCCTCAGAAATTTTTGTACTACTTGTGTACCTGAACATCTGTACATCTCACAGAGCGTGGTTCAGCTTCAGTAATGCAGCGTCAGGCTCAAGTTCTGGTCTTTGTCATTCCTTGTTACTCTATTCTACTTTGGTCTTTGAAGCAAAGCAAACACTGTGATTGTCACCATTAACAGAACACTGCAATTAAATGTTACCAACTGTTTTAAAATTTCTTGATTGTGGCCAAGCTGCAAGGCTAAACATTTTGTGTTTTCTGAAAGCCTTTCATTGTATTAGAACAGTAAATGAAGGAGGTTTTTGGTAGCAAGACTTGATTTCAAGACTTTGAAATTATGTGTTAGATGTCACTTTCCAATTGTATTTCTGAGACAAACATATTCTTTCTTCCCTTCATGATTCTTAGATCAATTTATGAGGTACTGAATGACCACATTCAAAAGACCTCTAGGAACTGAGTGTTAAGAGAGAAAGACAGACAAAATATTGATTCCTCTAGAACAGAAAATTGGAGAAAAAGAGATCAAATTTTTTGTTTCTTTATTACAGCATCCACTGATTCATGCTCTGCTGTAGTCTCAGTTTTAGAAATTGAACTCTTTGTATTCACACCACTTTGCATCCTAAACTTACTTTACAGCCCTTTGGCAACAAATCACTTAAAAGTATAGAAACAGTCTATCAGGACCCAGTTGAAAAGATAATTATAAAAAATATACATATGTATATTTGCAATGAATCCTTACTGAAATTTTTAATTTTTTTCTGTGTTTAGTTTTAAAATATCTTTACCTTGTGTTATAGATACTACTCAGTATTTGAAATGATGTTCATAATCCTGTCTAAAAGCAAAAAAGGACATATTTGTGGGGTTGTTTTTAGGCAATGTAATAATACAAACATTCTGATTTCTAAAATGGATAGCTATATTTACCATTTTAATTGTAGAGAGATGAAAATGCAAATAAATTACAGATGAGACTCATTCCTTACACTTAGTATTTAAGTCTGTCCTTGACCTGGACCTTGAAGCACAACCTCAGATGTTCTTATTAGATGAAATTCTCCAGACTTTATTTCAAAATACAAAATGTCAAAATACTTATGTGTTAAAAATTTATCTGTAAATGAATTAAGTTATTGCACTTAGCTTGTTTCTGTCTTTTACATTATTTTTCCCAAAAATGTAGTTTGTCCCTCTGTTCTCTCTGATCACAGAAAAGGGTAAATCCTTTTGTAGAGACAGTGCTCTCTGCTCTGCAAATGAATTTCTGCCTGCTAAGTTATCTTCAGGTGTGGTTTGTCTTGAGAAATGGAAAATTGAGTATTAAGAGTAGCTTTAGATATCTATATCATTTTTATGCCTAATGTCACACTTCACGAAACATAATTTGAGGTATTGTTAATCATATTTTAAATAAGCAGACTTTAAATGCAATGACAGAGAAAAATGGAACAAAATTTAATAATAACTCTAAGCAATCAAATTTTTTTTCCCTACAGCAATCTGTTTTTCCTTAAAGTGTTATTCTCTCTATGCTGAAATGTAACTAATGGGTGATTTACACAGTAATTTACTGTTTTATAGGTTGGAACTTGGGATCCGTTGAGCGGCCTTAACATGACTGAGAATCAGAAAGGAAAGCCAGCAAACATCACAGATTCGCTGTCCAATCGCTCTTTAATTGTTACTACCATCTTGGTAAGCATTTGTATTTGCTTTTCCTGAAATACAGTTTTGCAGACAAACTGATAGAATAGTAATTACAATAGTAATGAACATTCTGCAGTGTGCATTACCATTACTGGGAATTTACTTAGAATTACTTGGAATTTATGGTGTCATGAATGAACTTCAGTTGATCAGCTAGTCAAGGATGTTCACTCTTACCTTAATTGTGAGCAAGTTATCCCAATTTTGGTGTTATGTTAATTGATTAATAATTTAACTTTTCTTATTATTGACTAAAATGTTTTCTTCTTTAAAAAAACTGCTTTCTTCAGTGCCAGAAAAATCTATTGCTTTTGTTTGCTATTCTAACACCTCAAAGGAAAGAGCAAAGTATTTAACATTTATTTAACATTGTCATTACTCAATTATTGAGACAAAATTTTTTGTTATACAGATATTTAATTGATTTGTCCTTTGAACTATATCAGAAGAAACAATTTGAGTAACTTTTTTAAAATTTTCACTGTTGGCAGATTCACAGCAGTGAATGAGGTATTTTTAAATTATAATTAAATACAACTATTTAAGTAAAAATAACTGTTCATTTATTTCCTTGCAGTAATTCTGTAATAGTAATTTTAATTTCCATGCAAATTTAAAATTTTCCAGAAGTTTGTTTGCTGTGTTTGTCTGCTGCCACCATTATCATGAATTTGCAGGTATTAAAAAAGGATCCGCTTTCTTGCAATTGTATACTTTATTAAGAAGTTCTTACCTACCAACATATATTATGACATTTCAATCTAGAATGAATTTTTACAGGTGCATAGACACAAATGCAAGTGTGCTTTTAACCTTTTATGTAACATAAGTCATAGAATTTCATTCCATGGGTAACTTTTCCAACGCTTTTATGGTCTGTTTAAAAGTGGTAGAAAATCTGAAATCCTTTGTTTCATTTAATTCACTAATTGAAAAATACATACCATATAAAGCTGCATATATAGCATATACAGATATACATCTGACTCACTTTCAGATCTAATTTCTTGTTATGCTAAGACCAGCAGAGATTTATCACAACTTTCTCTTGTACTATTAATTATAGTAATGGTACACTATAGTTATAATTTAGTTTATAAATTTATAATCCCTTGTTTCTTTTTTTAATGAAATATAAATAAATGTCATATATTCTCTTATAGTAAAAGTATATCTTCTAGGGTATTAACTTGTCAATTTTCTTTCCATTGACTTCCCACAGGATAAGAAAACAATCATTTATTTCACAAGTTTCCTACATGTAACAACTACATTATCAAGTAAATTTTATTAATAATTCCAATTGACCTCCCATGCCCTCTATACTGCTGTTGCTTTGTACCCAGATATCCTGCCCAGGATTTTTCTTGAAGCTTTTCACTGATATGTAATTCATTGAACCTAATTGCTGTTAGAATTACAGCTTTACAGAATACTGTCCTGTCTCCGCAAGTGACCTGTTCCCTTTGTTACTCTGTAATGAACCAGCCTTTGTGTCTGCACTCTTCAATTGCCGTCATTGTATGCTTGATTCCAGATCAGTGATAACAAAACTGCAGCAAGGATCAATCCCCACAAGATTACAGAAGAAACACTCAATAATTTAGGGTGTTTCAAGCTTGTTTGTGTTTTAACATCTGCCTGTTGATGAGGTTTGAGTTAATATACTCTAAGTATTGCTTTTATACAGTGATACTAACATGATTTTGATTGAAATAATTAGCCCTAGAAATGGTAAATTGCACAAATATAAATGGCACTGATGCCAATGAGCACTGATTTTAATCTGGCAAAGCTAGCAAAAGACTCCTGAGATCTGAGGGAAAAGCTGCTTTCTGCAATCAGGGATATCCTTTCTCTTAAGAGTTAACTTTTGGTTAGTGGTTTTTTAAAAGTGTCCATCTTTGCAGGTATCTAAATAATGCAATAAAAAAAAAAAAGAAAAAACTTTAAATTGGTGTTACAACTTGCTCGCTTGTAGCTGCCTTTTTTACTTCAGTTATTGTTTAGTAAAAATTCTGGTAATTGCAGTTACTCTTTTCAGCTATGAAGAATGGCACTCAGAATAAGTGGTATAAATTGGAAGAGCTGTACTTGGAATAGCAAAAAGACCCAAACCATTTTTGGTGCAGAAACACATGTACTAGCTTAATTTGGTAGTTCTATCTTTTTTATGCTTAAAAAGTACGTTTCTGTTGGACAGAAAGCATATTACTGAATATTCATTTTGTGGCAATGCAAGGAAACAATATAGAATGCTAAAGCCCCTAGAAATATACCTACTACATAATCAGCTTCCTTTTCTCTCCTTCTCTGAGTCTGCAAAATCTTGCTTAAATGAAAAAAGAAAAGACAATTCTATCATATAAGCTGTCCATATGGTTTTTCTATGATGTTATTTTCACTTTAAGAATTCCCTACAATAGTCTATAGTATATTGGCAGCTGTGGAGCCTTAAACATTTTTCTCTGTAGTTTGCTCTAATGCTCACTTCCCATTTAAATATCCCAGTCTTTCTTTTATTTTTAATTCTATTTCTGAAATTCAGAGCAGTATCTATTTGCTCCTTTAGTCTGCAGTCATTAAGATTTTACAGCTGTTAAGTATGCCCTGCATTTTCAGGGATGGCTGAGTCTCTAGAAGAGGAAAATATACTGATGGGGAAAATAATAAAATATAAACTGTGATTCATAAATTCATCTGTTTTAAGTAAGGACAGAGCACACAGCTCTGTCTTGAATCCTTCATAATGCATTTTGCAGGTATGTAGCTGAAAAATTATTCCTTGGTTTCTCAACAATTCAGGGGTCTATTCTGGAAAGGGACAGGGCTTTGTCAGGACTTCACCCTGTCTAGGAATTTATGTACATGTAGTTTTTTTGGAGAAATGTGTCTGGTTTCCAAGTTCTGATCCCATAGCAGCCCCAAACACCAGCTGAACATGCCCAATAGGGAGATATACAGGTTTTTTTAGGGAAGTGGGGGAAACATTTTAAAAATAATAAGTATGGTGTTTTTATCTTTTATAACCATAGCTTTGGATATATCAATCTTTTTGATACTACTGTTTTCTTTTATTTTAAAACCATCTGCATTGAAACTTCAGAATTCCTTTTTCATTTAAAAAAGTTGACTTTATGAATATTCTACATTTAGAAAAAACAAACCAAACGAAAAACCTAAAGAAAACTAATTTCCAACTTCAGTAATAAGGATTTCTTATTATTTGATTCTCCTAAATTCCCACCAGAATTCTGAAACATTTCTTCTCTTTAGACTTTAGATGTAAGTATCTAAATATTTTTGTTCCTATATATATTCTACTTCCAATAAGAAAGAGTTTCAACTTTGGAATTCAGTCTCCATGTTTATAAAGATATGTGCATGGTACTTAGGGATTTTTTTTTTTAATTCTAATTTCATACCAGTCTGTACATATTGTCATACTGGTTCATTTGCCCTGTTCTGCTGAAGTAAATGCTTGTTTTCTTTTCCTGTGTAGCTTTTATGTACTCTTCTGTATCTGCTTACATCAAAGCTCAGAAAAGCTCACAGTTGTCAAGTTTAATTTTTCCAAGAAATGTGTGAAAGTTATGAAAGGTGTGCGCTGTTCTCAAATTTAGTAGTTTTTTGTTACTTTGCATTTGAAAAGTGAAATTACCTTTTATTGTACTTCCCTTAAAAAAAATTGGTTTGAAATAGGAATAGAATTTAAAGGAATTAGGAGGAATATTTATCATAAATTTAAAAAGAATTTTAGTTAGCTCAAAGTATAGTGTTCCCACACTGTATTTTATTGATATATGCTACTTTCTCAAATGACTAGTGCATAATTTCTCTCTCTTTTCTCTTGGATACTCAAACATGAGTTTTCAATGGCCAAACTTTAAATTAATATATATTAAAAGAATATTAAAATTAAAAGAATAAATTCACCTGTCATCTTTATAAAGATGGTTTACCCATGAATTGTTTTGATTGATAGTGGATTGATTCACCTCTTGCACTAGAATTTTGACTGCCTGCTGTGAAAAACTATTGTGTATTCCTTATATCTCATATACATGTTAAGAAGCTATGTCAGTCTTTTAACGCTCCAGTATCCCACTTTCTGGTGAACAGAAGCTAATAATTAAAATCTCTGTTCAAAGAATGGAAATTTTTCAAGTGGTTTTCCCCATTTTATCATTATTTCATTTTTTATTGATTTTTTTTTTTTGTTTTCTTTTTCCCAATACTGTTTGCAAAAAATTCTAGATTAATTGAAAATATGTTCTTCCACGTTGAAATTATTAAGGAAAAATTTACATGTTTGCTTAATATAAATAAAAAAAAAAGAATTTGAAATATGAAACTTGTTGTAATTTCCAATAATATCTTTGTCGTTGAAATACAATATACCTCACAGGAATAATTCATGGAAATATTTATTGTTCAAATCTGAAAAGAAAAAGAGAAATTAGCAGAGATTTTTTTTTTTTTAGAATGTGTGCTTTCATTCAAACACTAGCTGTACATTTTTAAAACTTAAACCAGTCTGTAAAAGTTACAGTAATAATTAATTTTCAGAGATTTATCTTCTATTTGCAGACATAGTTTTTAATATGCCTGTGATTCCACTGTTCCTTGTAGCCATACCTTTATTTGCAGTATTTTAGCTAAGTTTACTTTTCAGTAAATTTTCTCAGAAAAATAATTTGTTGCATTTACAAGTTTGTTTGCATTCTCACTTTTAGTGCTTACCTGGCTTGGGATGGGGCTCTTCTGTATCCCTCTTCACTGAAGACATTTCTTATGAAACATTAAATGATGACTTTGATCTTAAAATTATGTAATAAACTGCCCTGATGTTAATTTAGAGTTGCAATGTCTATAGTCAGTGTTTATTCAGTTATAGTTTCAAGCTACTCATGCCATTCCAAGAAATAATAAAAGTGGTAATGGAAAGTGTTTCTCTGTTTTTCTAGGGAGATTTGATCAGTTTGAAAGACTTAATTTCAACTGAAACTGATTTCAAATACTCCTTTTGTTATGTGGTCTAGTAATTTTTAAGGGTCATTTCTTCAGGAATGGAAGGAAAAAAAATAAATTGTGAACAATGTTAAAGTACAAAGCAGCTGTCAATCTACATATTACTCAGTTTAAAAACTCTGTCTACCTAATCAGTGATAATTGTCCTAGTGCAAGATTTTGGTGGAAGTGATAATCCACCAAGAAGCAATGATGATTGTACTTTTAATGCGTAGAGACTTTCCTGAGTGTATGTTTAGCAACCAGTTTTACATTAGCCCATTCTACAAATTTAAAGCTTGAGCAATTAAAACATGTATAACCCTTTGTCTGCACTTGTCCAGAATACCTGAATGCCATGACCAGTATTTAGCATGTGTATTACTTGAGGAAAAAGAAAACTAGGTTGGGATTAACCAGAGCTATTACAGATGAAGCTGCCAACACCAACCCTGTTCAAGTTAAGCTAGAAATCACTTTATATAGCAAGTAAATGTTGGAAGAGAAAAAACAAATATTTTGTACAGTAGAATAACAAGAAAAAGTAGCAAGTACCAGTAAGAAATTACTGAATGTAGGATTGGAAAAGCATTAAGAGAGTATTAATAGCTTATTGATCAGTCTCCTCAGCAGAAGTTGAAAATCATTAAATAGTAGTACAGATACTATTGTAGCCCTTATCCCAGCTGGCCAGAGTAAAGAATATAAATGAGTAGGGAGCTGGAGCTAACAATTCCAGAAAGGGTTGCAAGATTTTTTTTATTTTTCTAACAAAATATAAAAAAGCATCAGCAGAACAGATAAAATGTCTGAGGATTTCTATAATGATCTGATAGAAAAATGTGTAGGAATGTATCAATGATCTGAATTGCTCAATGAAGAATATCCTTATTAAGAATTTTTAAAAAAGCATAAATTGGAAATTATACTTTCTCCTTGATATTGCAATATTTAAATTTTGTCCCTGATAACTAGGGATTGCTTGGAATGGAAGACAGGGACAAAAAAGTTATCAAGGATCTTGCCAAGATTCCAGAGACTGGGGGATGTGTAAGACTGCAAATATCTGAAAAAATCTGAGAGCAAAGGTCTTGGATCTGTGCACATGAGCATACCAAGCTACATTGGAATTCCTTCATGCCTGCAGAACAGGCTGTGACACTGTATAAGCAGTACTTAGCAGTAATGAAAATATTCCTGTGTTATAATGCTGATTTGAGTACAAATCCAAACCACAGTAGTTAATGTGAAGAAAATTGCTGCCACCCTAGAAAAAAAAAAAGCACACTGCGCTTTGTCTTAGCATGACATCTGCTTGGCCAGTGGTGTGCTTTCCTTAAGGAATTGTCATTTCACCTGAAAAAAATGTTTTCCTTATAGTTGTTATCTTTGAGATATTTAATACCAATTTCCCCAGCTTATTTACACCTATTTTCCCATAGGTTTTTTTTGCTCTGATACCATCTCTGCTTCTCAAGAATTATTCAGTGAACCTTGTCATTTAAATTGCTTTCAGCTTTCATGTTTTCTGCTAGGTCTTTGTTCTTGTCAATACTATATCTTGAAGAGCTCTTCTGGAGTCATTTATTTGTTTGTTGTTTGAGAAATTTCTGTCAAAACATCCTAGTAGTTTGGCTGGACACTTTATTCAATGTTTTTTCTTTGCTAATTGTATGAAGATCAGTGATGTACTTTTTTAAAAAATATGGCTGTAACCTTACTAATTTGAATAGGAGTATAAAACAGCTCTTTCAAGAACAATATTCTTCCCTGCATTCTCCTTTTCATTTCTTCAGGCAAAATCTTATCTACTAAAGTTCCAGTTTTATGTGGATATAATGTTCAAATCATGGGAAAACTCAAGGCAGAAGATTACATTAGGAGTCTTTACTTACTAAAGCTGTCACGTGCCTGTGGAATGAGATGCCTTTAACCTCACTGAGTGCTGATGTGGGGATTTAGGACTGTAAACATTTTCTTAAGTTGCACTGCAGAGTTTACCAGATTATTCACTGACTCTTGTGTTTGGTGCAATGATTAAATATACTATTATTTGTATTACTTACATACTTACTTACTTACTTGGTTCTTTTTCTTTTTCATTATTAAAAAATGAAAAGAGTCTACCCCAAAAGTGAGCAAAGACAGACTTGCATATTTAACCTAACAAACACAGCTTGAATATTGGTTCCATACTATAGTGGAAAACTACCAATTGTTTTTTGTATTTTTCCCTTTAATTGTCTATTTGAGAAAGGCCATCCTATACTGATAAAGAGATACAAAAATACTGTTTTACTAAATGTAAATTTTCTTCCTATAATTACAATTATTCTGCCAATCTTAATTTGTTTGCTGTCTGTTTGCACTCCACTTAATGCAAAAAAAATTATATTGGAATTTGATTTAAACATCAGAAGAGAAATGCTTAAAGAAATTTAATTCAGTTTCCATGGAATTTCTATTATAGAATTTACTTTTTGAGTAAATGTTTTCAGGTTTTGCTGCAGTCTTGTAAGCCTATAACTTGAGATGATAGAGAAGTAGGTGCTTTCACTGACTTTCCTACTCCCTTGGGTTTTTTTATGCTTTGCCTAACAAAGCATTGAGAAAAAAGTTTAAATACTTGTATAAATAGAAGTGTAAAATCCAATACCTAAAATATTTGATCAGTGTTTGGAGTTTTAATGACATTTTTTTCAGTTGCCAAAGCACATTTTTTCTGAATTTTAAAAGGCTTACATTGTCTATCAAAACAATACATTTTGTATTACTGTATAATGCAATTGCATTTAAATTTAGTGAATATATGCGTTCCTTGAAGACATGTGTACAGTGTTCAGAGTGCATTTTCTTTCCAAAAAATAAAATGATAAAGAGAATCTTTGAAAAGACATTGAAGATTTTAGACACACACAGCCAAAGCTAAAAGGATTCTGGTTTTCATATTATTTCTTTGTACAGGGAGTGATATCATGAGTGTATGCATATATAAGCATATGAGTGTCTACTACTTAAGGCAAAAATGAGAAGAAAAGTGTGGGGACATTCATTATCCATTCTGTCTTCTCAATTCTTACAGGAAGAGCCATATGTTATGTTCAAGAAGTCTGACAAACCCTTGTATGGAAATGATCGTTTTGAAGGTTATTGCATAGACCTCCTCCGGGAGCTGTCTACTATCCTTGGGTTTTCCTATGAGATTAGACTGGTGGAAGATGGAAAATATGGAGCCCAAGAAGATGCCAGCGGACAGTGGAATGGAATGGTTCGTGAACTAATTGATCATGTAAGTTAACTTTTACAAGCTTTCAACTATGCATTTAGGTTTCAAATCTGTCTATTAAAATTGTAAAACTTTTATGATAATGCCATTTGAATATTACTGTTTTCAACATGCAGATGTTTTAAGAATTAATGCAAGTAGATTGGTATCCATTATTTCTTTAGTGTAGAATTTGTAAAATAAATCATCTCTGTTTTGCCCATAGGCAGTGTTTGTTTTGGTTTAGCTCCTGTGTAGCATATGTCTAGCCCAAAATAAGAAATAATTAGTATTCAGAATTTATTTTTGAGTACAAATGTATAGGCCTTTATAACATCATTTTTTTTATAACAAAATTTTTTTTGTTTTGTTTTATAACAAAATTTGCTACAGCAATACGAGTCAGGTCTCCTTTTTCTGATAGTGGACCTGAGATTTTTGTCTTAGATAAATTTCTGTGTGTGTAGTGTAAACACCCACATTGTTTGATATTCATCTCTCTTGAAATGTTAACAATAAAGTGCACGAAGTAAGACAAAAATGTCAACTGATGGAACAAAGCAATGTCACACCAGATCACGTTACAATCAATTGTAAGTGATCTAGGGAGGCATTATTTTAGGTTCTTCAAAGTGTGCTTTCTCAGTTGGTCATGCAGTCTCAGAAACATTTTTGTAAATTTAACAATTATGTCATTGTTCCTTTCTGCATTTATTTGGGTGAATTGCTTGATAGCATTTTCTCTATAGGCATGAGGTCAAAGATTGAGATGAAACATATTCTGCACATCACTGTCATTTTAAATAGAAGAGAAGACTGTAGTTAATTCAAGTGGAACCTCTTAATGATCTCAAAAACTGCATGAATAGCTTGAAAAAATATTTGCTTATCTTGTTGCAATTTGCTTTAAGATTTCAGCAGATGGGCAGAACATGTGCTAATCAAAACATTCATATTTACTAGGAGGGTTGTTCTTCATGCTTTTCTAGTAAATGATAATCTGGTATTGGTGTTGCAACAGATGTTGATTATGCCTGGCTTCACACTTTTAAGAAGAATGCGTGGGAGTATTATAATTATGGTATCTTTAAATGTGTGTATTTATCATACCTACTACACACACATAGAAAGCAAACTTATATTGCTGGACTCTCTGCCCACCTCTATAAATGGGCATTTTTACACATGAATAAGTGCATAGGCCTGTTCAACTATTATATTTGATGCTTGCTAGGTAGCATCCTCATCTGGAACTCATATTCCATGATTGAGGCAAATATTGTGGAAGTATTTATTCAGAAGCAAATATAAATCACATTTTTATACACTTCTTATTCAGCCTTAAAGCATTCTGAAGAAAACACTAGTATGGCCTCCTAAGTTTTACACTCCTAAGACAATCTTGAAATTAAATCCATTTGAACAAGTTACAGAAGTAAGGTGTGTGAAAAAGTAGCTCTCCCCATCTTTCCTCTTGATAACATGGAATGAAACATGTATTCTTTTTCCCATAAATAATATACAACTAAACATAGATTAAAATTTATCTTTATTTATTTCTTTTTATTCTATTCAAATGATTTTTACTTAGGGGTCAGAAAAGTTTAGAGACTGTGTTAGTACACATGAAAGAGGTAGTCCAACTTTCTGATCTGGACCATAACTTTTACTAGTCTCTCTCAATTTCTCACTTGTTAAAATTTTTGCTTTAAATTTTTCTCTGGCTTTATCAATTCTTACTTTATAATCTATTTGAATGCATGCAATTTATTTATACACCCATGCCCTTTATTTACATGCATGTTATTGGTGCATTTTACTAGCAAGCAAGACTTCAGACCTCAAAAGTGAGGCGCAAGAATTTAGTGAATAACTACAGATAGACAGTTATCACATTGGGTGTTTCCGTATGATTAGTACTTGACATGATCCTTTTATCTTTCCAGTCTTTCTTTTCCCTTAGAGAATATTTTTAAATTGTCAAAAGGTTTTCTTTCCTATAAAGTAATTCAATAAGCTCAATTTATTTATTTTTGCAAGATGAAATGATCCTATATTTTTCAACTAGAATTTCTAATTGAAATAGACTACAGAATAGAGATGGTTCCTGAAGTTTCCATAGCACTTAAAACTATTGAAAAATGTTTTTAGAAATTATTTTTATCTGTTTTTGTTTTATCTGTCAGTCAGTTAAGTTCAGAGAGAAAGGTCACTATGCTGTAGTATATAGGTTTGCAATACATATGCATATATGTGTATGTAATATGTAATATGCATAATCCAAGAATAAATAAAATAGATAATTTTGGTATATTATATGTGTAGAAAGGAAAATGCACCATTTATATAAAGATTAAAAGTACCAAATAAAATCTAAGATTTAAATAAACTGTTTAAATCAGTACTTAGTCACTTTGCATAAGTGCTAGGGCTTGAAAGTCTAAACGAAATAAAGATAATGCTATCTGAGTTGACCTCAGCATATCATGTCAGTCTAAGGATTTAAATTTTATGGTATAAACAGAGACTGAAGTGTTTACATCAGGTTCTGTCTGTTTTCAATCTGCTTTCCCATAGTTTGCTCGTGATTCTTCTTTCCTTGACTGTTTTACTTAGCATTCACATCTGTATTCTTATAACAGTCTCCAAGCAATAAGTAGCTGTTTCTTGAATTTGTGGTAAATTCTGGCAGTGAATATTAGTTCAATGATTCCTTCCCTTTGACAGCTGACAACAAATTCTTCTTGGGAAAAAGACATTGGTCTCTAGAGTTGCAAATGTAAGACAAATATTAGCTAGGACAGCAAATACAGATTACATTTCTCTATGAATAAATTTTGAATTGAACTTTTCCATTTAAGTGCTCTGATTTCTTTGCCACGATTTTTCATTGAGTATTTTACCCTCTTCTCAGGTTAGTTCAAGATATGTGTGTTGCATATTTGAGAGAGGAGGAGCTAAGTTCCAGGTATCTCCATTCTTTATGGGTGAATTCTTCATAAAAAGGGGATTCTTCATACTGACTTGCTGCCTTTGGTTCAAAAACTTTATGAAAGGACAGATTTATTGAATAGGTTTTGAACCAAATCATAAATTCTGGAGAATTTCAGGTTGTTCTTAAGTGGTAAAAGTTGTCATGTCACTGTATTATATTGCATGAGACATATAGTTTAAGCATGTAAATTATATTCAAATATAGATAATGCAGACAGCTCGAATGAACATATGTAGTTTTATTTTTAGAAAATAAGATATTATACTTTACAGATCCAAAATTACTTAAAAAAATCCTTAGGTTGGGTTCCAAAACAGGATAAAATAACTGTTTTATACTTTGACAAAGCTATAAATGAAAAATCCACTGGGAAATAATTTGTTATTATATATACATGAAGAAAAATAACTTTTTTAGGGGGTTATTTGAATGATTCTTCAACAGCACAAAGCTTATGCATTACAAATAGACTCCAAGGCTTGCAGATCTATTATGATTCATAAATAATTACATAAAAGGTCCAATGTTTAGATCATGATTACTCTTTGATCATATGTGAGGATTAAATCAGAGCTTTTCTTTGTATCTAAGAATAGAATTTTCAGCTTGGAGGAATTTTACACAGTTGAACATTTAGAAAGAGCTATTTAGTCTGATTTTACTTTAGACAATGTTTTTTACTTCAGTATATTTTGAATTTTTCAAAATCAATATAAATTTTTCAAAATCAATACATATCAAATACATTTCTAAAAATAATAGTAGCTTTTTATTTTTTTAATAAAATAATAGATGTTTATATAATAGGTTTTAATATTGTTGGTGATTTTTCCTCCAAAAAACCTGTTACTTTCTTTCTCGTATTTTAAATTATGTTCCTTATAATCTTATAAAACACTTATAACCAAGGCCTTTACATTATTTTGTAAAAGTGATTAAAAAAAACTTCTAATAACTGACTCTGTAGATGTTTGGTTCCTTCCTTTTTGAGTCAGTGAAATTTTACTTTCTTCCACCTTTTTCTTTTCTCTTTCGTCCATTTCAAATGTCATTTCATCACATTGTTTGGACTCCCTCTTTCCTTCATACTTAGCTCTACCATATAGAGACATATGCTAATCAAAACATTCATATTTATTTAATAGGTAATTAGAGGGAAGGCAGGAAGGCAGGAAGGCAGGAAGGCAGGAAGGCAGGAAGGCAGGAAGGCAGGAAGGAAGGAAGGAAGGCAGGAAGGAAGGAAGGAAGGCAGGAAGGCAGGAAGGAAGGAAGGAAGGAAGGAAGGCAGGAAGGCAGGAAGGAAGTGGCGGAAGGAAGTGGCGGAAGTGGCGGAAGTGGTGGAAGTGGCGGAAGGAAGGAAGGAAGGAAGGGAGGAAGGGACAATGTTCCTCTTCTCATGATCATTAAATGGGTTCAACAATAACATCTGTGGACTATTGGTGCTCTTTAAAGCGCCATGTCTGCTACATGGCTTCCTCATTTTAACAGTGGAACAAATTAAAACTGTTTTAATTACTATTCTGCAACTGCATCTCAAGTGTCATATGACAAAAATTTCACTCAAGCTAAAGGTTTTCTATATATGATAAGTTTTATCTGTGATGCTTTGGGAAAGTGATGTTTTAAGGGGTAATAGACCATAAACATCACAGTGCTTTGGCAAATCTGCAGTCGGGCTATTGTTGCTTGAACCAGCAACTCTGGTGAATATAGATAGACAGTAAGCTGAACGACTGCTGATTTCCACTAACCCTGTCTTAATATCAGTTTTCTAATATCTTGGCATTTTATTTATTTTTACTTACTCTCCTAAAAAGAATAAGACATAATTCACTTTTTCCTGTTCTCTCTTTAAAATAAAATAAAAAAGTATAATAAAATAAATGCTGCTGTTGTATTTCAGTTTTATTTTCCTTATCTGTTTGTATTTTCAGCTTTTTATGTTTTGTTTATAATTTATCTCTTTCCCCATTTTTCTGTTTAGCTATTTGAAAGCCATCTCTTTTGAGTGCATTTTTATCCTTGGTATTTATTTATTTACCTTGCAGATAAATTACTATTCTGTGCTGAAGCTCTCTTCTCTGACTTTCCAGTAATCATTATTAGTTACATTTATTAAGCTATGTTGGAATACTAGCACAATCATCTCTTTAAATAAAGCTATAAATTTGCATTATTTAATATTTAAAAATATATTCCAACTTCTTCCGGTTATGCTGTGTTATGATATATCCGTGACTCTTTAGTTGTTAAGTGTCCATAACATACCTTTCATGTGTGTTTGTACTGTTTTAAATATTCATATTGGCTTCCAGTTTTTATTGTTTGCATGTTTCTTTCCTCATCAAAGTAGCATTTCATTTCTGTGTGAAACATGTCCTGGGGTCATAGGATAATTTCTTATGATAATTTGTAATATGCCACAAAATATCACTTGTCCTTTTAGTGCTTTTCAGTCTAATTGCTAATTCATTAATCCACAACTTCAAATGCTCTGACCTTTTATTTCCAAAGTAATTTGTCCCAAGCTGAATAAGCATCAGTGTGTCCCTGAAAAGCAAGCAGTCATATCTCCACTGTTGCTTGAAATCCTGTTTTTCACTTAAATCAAAGGTATATATTCATAGACTCACAAAACCTCTCATCAAATATTTTTCATGTCTGAATTTATCAATGTAATTCACTCAAATATGCTATACTATGCACTTCCTCTTCCTTTTTTATTTCTTTGTTTCAAAGTAAAAGATCAAAGAGATGCTCTTCTACAAGACAATGCAATTTAATTTCAAACCAACAGTTTAACATTCATCTCTATGCTCCCAAGATGACAGTTTTCATGCTGCTTTGTCACAATCTAATAAAGGTTATGTATGATATTCCATGGAAAAATGTGCAAACAGATTCTAACTCAGCAAAAGTTATGTAAAAACTGAACTTCAGGCAGAGATGCATAAATCTACAAAAAGTTTCTCAGAAATGGAAGAAAATCAGTAATCTAACATGCCAAAGAAATCCTAGCTCAGAAGTTTAGATCAAGTTTGCAAAACTGTGTATTAATTCATCAAGGATCATATATGTGCATATACGAATTCTCCATTAAACTGTTAATGATTTCAAGTACAGGAGAGATGAAGATGTAGTTTCCAGTATAACAGCAGTTGTAGGTGAACAATTTGTTTTCCAAAGAACAAGGAACTTCCAGACAGTTTGCATTTAGTAAAGGAAGACGCAGTAGAATTTCTAATATTACAGTAAGGCATAGAGAATAATAAAGTATATAATTTTTCCCAAAGGGTTAGAAATGTTAATTTATTATTTTTTTAACTAATCATATCCTAGGTTTCCCAAAGAAACTAGATGAAAAATTTTAACTACATTTGGAGCAATTTCACATCAAAGGTGGCAGAGGACTTTATCAGTAGGGTCTTTTAAATGCTCTGAGTTGTGTGGATTTTTTTCTGGAAATCTGTACTCCAGGGATAGTTTACTTGAAATTTCTTAACAGTAAGAGTAAGTGAGTGTTGCTTTCTTGTTTGTTTAGCTGCAATATGCCTATGTATTGCTCTTTTACAGTTAGGGTATGATGGACATCTCTGTCTAATGCACTTGGGTTTATAAAATGATGTTTTCTGTTACAGAGAAATATTGTGCAGTGAATAGTTGTAATTAACTTTCACTGTGCTGCCAGCAAAGTAAAGCATAACCAATAGAGGCAGTGGCATTAAGTTTTTCAAATGAAACTCCAAACAATAATGCTTTAGCTCAAGCATCATCTATGCTTACAGTAATGATTAGGAACAGATTGGATCCAGGATTAGGGCTGTATTCATAAAAGTATTAAATTTTTCATATCCTCATACCTTTATCTGATCTCTTACTTTTGTTGCTATAATGATAGTAAAGAATGGAAGCAAATAACATTGGGATTTTTGTTTCTATGTGTGTGCCTGCTGAAGTGCAAGAGAAAAATAGAATTCTCTAATAGCAGAGTTAATTTCCATTGGGGCTTATCCCTTTTATTAGGGATTATTAATAATGCTGCAATTTGTCTTTTACTCATCTCCAAAGAATTTCAACATATCTCAGAGTGAACATTTCATGGAAGATAGGGAGGAGGAACTGTGGAAACCTTGAGTATGTCAATTTTCTTGGAAACACCATTCTGGTAAAAGAGTTTCAGGATGTGCTTGTGGGAGGTATGTCTCTAGGAATGGTGACCATAACATGTAATCCATACAGTTTGGGGAACTGGACAGTATCAAGTCTGATCTGTTATTCTCAGGGCATTGAAAATAATTCAGTTGTTTAAGCTAATTATACTAATATCAAATAGAGTTAAAAAAAAAGACAGTGGGTGCAACATTATATAAGTCCAAAATATGTAAAATGAAGCTGTGTGTATCTTAGGAAGAAAATCATGTTACTTTATCGCCATACGTTGAAATTGATCTGAACAGTCAATTTTTATTTTGCAATTTCCTGACAGCTGATGGCCCAAATATGAGGGCAAATGTGTGGTAAATTCCAAAGATAAGTAACATTTCTTCCCGAGAAAGTATATTAGTATGAAACAAATACATATACACACATACAAATACATGCCAATGAGTGCTTATAAGGAATGTATGTATATTACTATGTATATTACACATATCCTGTGGGGCAGGGTACTCATATGCCAGAAGAAACTGTGAAAAAGTGTACATACCTGTTAGAGTATTTTAATTCAGGATATTGGATAAAAAAATGACATACTGAGATTTTTTTTTTATTATTTCTAAAAACCATCTAATGTAACACAAATTATTAAAAGTTTCCTTTTAAGTTTATAAAGGCAAGTTTTTTAAAAAAAATTATTAAACTTGAAGGAAGTTTTTTACTTCTTTTTCTGCTTTAGAAATGTATACAGTAATCCATTACTGGAAGATTCATTATAGAATGGAAAATAGATCATTACTAAAAAAAATTTGTATTTTGCTAGTTCATTTTTTTTTTTAATGAGGATCAGTATTATAAAGAATCTTACATTTATTCTAAAACAAGTGTATTGGCAAAAAAATGTATCAAAAGTCATTATTGAAATTCATGGCAAATGATTTTCTTTATTAGTATTTAAACTTTATTTTTCTGGATGGAAAAATAATTGAGCTATTTCAAATATCATGTGCAGCATTCAGCCCTGTCAGTCCCTGTCTTATGATCTTCAAGTTAGGTTTAAAGTGATCCTTCTGTCCCTCAAAAGGTCTACTGAAATATTGTAATACGTCATAATTCCAAAATGTAAAAGCAAAAAACTAGGGTAAGATCTACACTTATATTATTGCTACAGTGTAATAACAAAGAAAATACAGTTCAATTAGGAAAAGCCACCACAGAAGCAAGTCCTTTTCTTTAAGAAAAGACTGCTCTTTTCTGGGGTAATCTCATTGCTATTAAGGTTTTGCTGAAGGAGCAGTAGTAGCTTAGTTATTTGAGCAGTTTCTAGTTGTCTTCATAATTGTAAAAAGGATTTTATCTTTTTTATCTGTTACTTGTAGCTTAACGTGGGGATATTGTAATATTGTTGGGAACCAGGAGACTGTATGCCAAACCTAATTTCATTAGCTGCAAACTTTGTCTGCAGCCAGAATAGAAATAAAACTGCAATTTTGGTACAGAGATGAGTAAAAAAATTGGAAAGAGAAATTACTTACACTACAGAAGTAAAGAATTGTTGAGATCAAAAACTGACCCTAGATATCGCCTCATCCAAATAACTGATCAAAGCATGGTCAGCTACAGCAGGTTGCCAAGGGCATGTTGTATCGACTTTTGACTGTTCCTAGGGACTGAGACTTCTTAACTTCTTTGGGCAACATGCTCCAGTGTTTGAATATTCCTAAAATAAAAAGTTGGGGTTTATATATTTAAGTCAATTTTCCTGCATTTCATTTTCTGCCTGTTATCTCTTTCACTAGGCACCACTGAGAAGATTCTGGATCCATCCTCTTTGCTTCCCCTTTCCCTTCAGTTATTTGTATTCATTCAGCAGATCTCACTGTGCCTTCTCTGAGCTACCTGGTCATAGCTCTCCCAAATCTGTCCCCATACGGCAGGTACTACAATGTTTTAGTACTCTCCATAGCTCTTTGCTGCATTCATTGCAGTATGTCCCTGTTCCTCTTGTACCACCTTGGGCCTGGACCCATCAATCCACCTCTCCACTTGTCTCAAGTGCTGAGTAGACATCAAGGATTACCAATGTAATAATTTAGTGAAGATCAAGTCATTGTGCAAGATTTGGGCTAGAAGGAACCTTAAAGACCATCAAGTTCCAAACCTTCTGTCAATGGCAGGGAATCTTCCACTAGATCAGGTTACTCAGAGCCTCATCCAACCTAGCCTAGAACACCTCCATGGATGGGGAATCCACAGCTTCTCTGGGCAACTCATTCCACCTCACCACCCTCATAGTAAAGAATTTCTGCCTAATATATAATCCTCACCTACCTTCCTTCATCTCCCTTGTAAGAGTTGCTCTCCAGGCTTCTTGTAGGCCCCCTTGGTGTACTGGAAGGTTCTGTAAGGTGTCCCCAAAATCTCCTCTTCCCCAGTCTGAACAGCCCTGCTCTCTCAGCCTGTCTCCATAAGAGAGCTGCTTCAGCTCTGGAATCAATTTACTTGCTCTCCACTCGACTTGTTCCAACAGGCCCTTTTTTATGCTGGGGTCCCCAGAGCTGGATGCAGTTCTCCAGCTTGTGTACTCACAAGAGCAGAGTAGAGGGGCAGAATCATCTCACTCTCCTGCTGGTCACACTTCTACAAGTACAGCTCAGGATGCAGTTGGCCTTATGGGTTACCTTCAAGCACATATTGCTGGGTCACATAGAGATTTCAGTCCACAAACACCTCCAAAGCCCTTCTCATCAGGGCTAGTCATGATTCACTCTCTGCCCAGCCTGCACTTCTGCTTGAGATTGCCCTGACCAAGGGGCAGGACCTTACACTTGACCTTGTTGAACTTCATGAGGTATTAGTAATGCAGATAATGTTACTTAAATCTCCATTGACTAACTGGACAGTAGTTAGACTTGAATTTGTCTGCATCTTCTTGTCTTGGAGATCAATTTTTTTTCTTGTTACAAAGTGTGTTCTTATTCATTAAGCATTTGTATTCCTCTGTTTGCCCTCGTTTTCTAGAATGAAGCAAAACTTCCCTTAAATAAGGAATAAATTATAACAGTATTTTAAACTGTATCATAGATTTCATCTTATAATTATCAGAAATGTTTTAACTCAGCCACCACAGAATTCAGCCTTAGGATTTATGTTTTGTTTTCATTAAAGCTGATTGTTAATAAGTTTTTCTGGTATCATTACTACTTAAATAATGCCTAGAGCCTGGATAAGCTTTTTTCAGTTTAAGTAATTGTAACAAGTTTTTCAAATGAACTAGATTATATATACACTCTGCAGAACAGAACTAAATAAGGGTCTAGTGCATAAAAATACTGATGATATTTTTCTTCATTAGATTTGACAATATTTCTGAAATATAATATTTGCTATATTAGCCATTTTTAATAATTGTGGGACATGTAAAGCATTGTACAATATAAGGTTTTGTGAATATTCACAATATAAAAACACTTCTGCTTTTAATTTTGTATTTGATAGACTTTTCTAAAAGGACTTTTTTTGTTATTGTTTATAACAATTATCAATTTTAGTTAATATAAGATTCTGGAATCTAATGGTTAATTGAGAATTCCAGATTCTGGATTGTGGTGTCTGCATGAAAATGCAGGTGAAGGAAATGAGTGCACAGGAGGTTGATTTTCTCCATATTAATAAATTTTGTTCCATTAATTAATTAAGTTGATGAAATTAAAGATTTCAAAAAATTGTTAACTGAGTATTTTTGATCAATAAGAGGTGGTATATACTGCTGTGATCTACTTCCATCCAAATGATAAGCAAAAATGTTATTAATCATTTTGATTCCATTCTGAAAAATTGCAGATGACAAAGTAATACAGAAAAATGGCATTAAGTCAAATTTGGCACAAGTCAAACTTTATTGTGTGATGAAATGTGTTCACTGAAACAATTTGATAAAACCCCATCCATTTGAGAACAGAAATTATGTCAAAATTAAAATATTTAGGATTTTTTTTGTCTTGAGTGCAGTGACTCAAATTCTAGATGACAGCTGGTTAGCAACTGGGAAAAACTGCCATATTTCCCGGAAGTTGCAGTAAATCTGGAAAGTATAACAATAAAAATGTTAGCTAAAAAAGGAATCACTGTTACCTGTGTACTTTATTTCAAGATGCTTTATTTGGTAAGCATCTCTAGTACAAAAATACTATGTTAAAAAGAGTGGGTAAAACAGCAAAGAACTGAAACATTTTAATGTAACTACTTTTATTTTAGTTTTTTTTCTTTTCTCAATGGGGGAGTTTCCCTTTCCTGAATTCTGAGCCACAGTATCTCACAGTCCAGTAAATGTCTTTGACATTTTCTTCTTTCTGGGGGTATTTGAATACCACTCTTCTAAAAATTAGAAGAAATGTTTGTACAAAACTTCTGAAATGAAGTGATAAGAGGGTTTTTTTTACTGTTAAAATGAATAGTCACTCATCTTCCTGTTACATATAGTTTCATGGCCTACTGCCTCTAGTCCTTTTACATACAATTTGTTTATCTGTTGATTAGACTGAAGTTGGTGAAAAATAATTTAGTGAAAGCGTATTTTAAATCAACAGATGGAAATGATATCTATTTTTAATGAGTACTCAAAATACATCTATTCAGCTATTGAATCTTATCCATGCTGGCATAAGCAAATGAGAACTGACTAGCATAACCCTGAAGAAGAGGAAATAATGTAAATTAACTAATTAGAGAGTTCCTTCTGGTTTAGTACTATCATTTTTCCTTAACTAAACATTTATGTAATAGTAAAGAATGAATCAGAAAACAATACCAAAAGTCAGTTCTAGACAATGTTATATTGATCAAAACATATGCTTTATCTTATTTAAAAGCCACTGAAGGAAGGATTCCATGCATTTCATACATTCCATTTTTGTCTAGTTGAATTAATATAGAAAATTATTTCTATGGTAGTGGACTGAATGCAAAGATTTTTTTCTACAAAACCTTTTGCTGTTAAAAAAAAAATCTACCTCTAAGTAAATGATCTTGTTGATTTCTAGATCAGGATCCTGGCTAATGGGAGAGTAGATGAAAAAAATTAGTTGCCAACGCTATTCAAGACTTTGCCAAGAAAAGAATTAGCCATGCTGTCAAAAGAAGGTCTAAAGAAATGAAACCACTGTGTAATATTACTGTCAATGAAATGAATCTGAGTGAATCACATGTCTTCCAGTGACTTTTTGTTGCTGAACAAATACCAAGAAGCATCTCAGAAGTTGCAAATATATGTCTTAGGGGAGCCAGTGTCTATTGAAACTCTCATCATATGTCACTTATGTTAAAGTACTTTATTATGTTAATAAAATAGTAACTGCTACTGTTCTATCCCTATGAGATATTGTTAGAAATTAAGTTTAAATTATACCAGTTAGGGTCCCACAAATAAGAAGTTATGACATCTAAATTCAGCTATCAAATCTGGATCTTTAAATATTTTTTTTTTACTTTATGGTATGTTACTCACATTTAGCAAAGGCAATAATTTCTAGGAGGAGTTTTCCAGGATCTGTGAGGAGGTTATCAAGAAGCTTCATCTGGGCTTTTCACAGAAGAGCCTGGCAGGAAGACTAAAAGCAACAAGCATAAGCTGAAAACCTCCAAGGGTGGAAATTGCATAACCTCTCTAAACAGCCTGCTCCACTGTTTGTCTGTAGAAACTTTTCCACACTGTGGATAGACAAGCAGTAAACCGGCTAATCCAGAAATGTCATGTAGTCACCTTCCTTGGAGGTTTCAACACTGACTGGGTAAAGTGCAGAGCAAACTGGTCTCATCCATGTAGATGCTTTGAACATAAAATTGCACTAGAGACCTCCTGATCTCTCCCCACTTCAATTGTACTATAAGCCTGTGAAAGGTAGGAGAGTAACAATTTCTGTCAAAGTAATGTAAGTGGCTAGTTAAAATAAAAATAGCAATAAAGCCCTAATAAGTTCCTAGTGGTTTCAAAGGAAATTAAGATCTTGCGACAAGACCAAAAATTTCCTGTGGGGTATAAAATTTTCTATAATGTAGCAGCATGAACAAGGTAGTTTCGGATAGAATGTAAGCTTAAAAGCAAATTACAGATCTTATCTTTTCAAATAAGTGGCAGGGAAATGCACTTCTGTGAACAGGAATAATGCATAAGGTCTCTGTGCATTAAGAGTGTGTTAGACAGGTTTAAAGAATTGAAGCTGTGCTTTAGCCTTCCTCTTTTATCTTGGGGATGCATTTTCTCCAAAGTGAACATAACTGAAATTCAGGTTAGGTTAACAGTCTCAGAAATTTGGGGTGGCTGAAGAAGCTTGCATATTGATTTAAGGTCTTAAGCTGAGGAAACATAGTGGATTAAAAAAAAGCTTTATGAACTATTTCTTTTGAAAATAAGCAATTCCTTTATTTTCAAGAATAATTACAGGCAATAAGAGCATTTCTTCCTGTAGAGAAGTAAAATTACTTAAGTGTCTTTTCAGCGTATGTTAAGTTTTGTGTATATCATACAATTACTAAATGATTGTACTGACTGACTGAATAAACAACTGAAAATTGATAGTGTATGATTCCCTTTGCAAATTTAGTATAAACATTAATGATTGCTAAATCAATGCAAAATGTGAGGAACAAAACTCTTACCAGATGACTCAATTTACATTGGCTAAAAAGCTAAATTATTATGGTGGAATATTGTGTAATTGTAGGATCTAATAAAAAATAGCTATTAGCCATTTCATTGTTTCAATTTGTATTTAAATTCTTCAATATTTTGAACAAAATAGGTAAGACAAAATCTTTTCAGAAAATTGTCAGCTAAAGAAAATTCAATCTATGCTTATTTTTCCTTTCCCTAGTGCTATTAGTAGAAGCCATGAAATCCTTTTAAAATTCTATTTCCCCAAAATTATTGTGATTGTTTCTCCAGGTTTTACAGAGTTAATTTTCACAGGAAAAGGAACAATTTCTGCAAATACCAACTTTCTGTGCATGCTATGGCCATACGCTACTCAGCATAAATGTGGAGATTTCTTGCTGAAGTTATTTGTAGCTGCGAGCATAGATTAAATTCAATACAATTTAAAAATCTCTGTTCTTAAAGGATATGTACCAAATTTCAGCCCTGTGCAAATAAAAAAATGTCCTCCCTTTTTTTCTTTGAATACTACTTTATATAAAATAGTCAGTAAACAAGCTTCTTGGAAGTAAAATGTAAGTGAAGAAGCAAAGGTGGATGACTTTAGCCTGCCTTAGGCACTTCTGTATAGAAATAAATCCGGGATACCTGAGTTGTTGGTGAATGAGCATTCTACAACTGCACAGGGTAGCAAGACAGGGAAGCTTTATACATGTGTGAATGCTTATGAATTGTCCCCACCTTGTTCAGGAAGGGGTTACGGTCAAGGCTGTTCCTACCTGTGTCATGGTACTTTCAAGGGATGCTTTCCTACCTTACTGTTATGATCGAGCTGAACAGGGCTTCACTGTTCAGCTGGTTTGGTCCAGGTTTGTCAGGAACTCCTGAGGGGTGGTGTGGGGCAGGAAGGAAGAGGATGCACAACCACACCTTATTATCTGCAGTGCAGTCCTCTAGCACATAGTACAGTAGGCTGCACAACTCCTCCATTTTGCTCAGGACCATGCCTTGTGTTGGAATGTCCTTGTCAGACTGTTTCTAATCGCAGTTGTAACCTTTAGTTGGTGAAGAATTCTTCTTTGTAGCAACTAGCTTACATACCTCACCAATTCTTGGATGTTGTTATAAAAAATTCTTTCATCTCAAGAAAGAGTAAGTGCTGCTGTGGATTGTGTTTTCAGACAGATGTATCTTTTAATTCATTTAAAGAATAGAAGCATGCAATATAAAATATGGAATATTTCAATATAAAAAATGGAATCATCGATCACTGCCAAGAGAGAAAAATAATCTTTGTAATGAAATTTATCAAAAAGCCATTTTAGGATATGCTAATTTCTTAATGTTGTTAAATGTCAACTGATAAAATACTGATTTTTCACCATTCCTCCTCTATTTGTCCTTAGAAGTAAATAAATGAGCATTCCCTTCCTTGTATATCTCCATTATAGCTGTGTATGGGAGAAACTGGTACTAAACTTCTGGAAACTTGGCCCCTGCTTTCTCATACTTACAAATTACTCTTTTCAGAATGAAAGAATTGCCAGGAGAATTGAGTATTTTGGAGATAAAAGGTATTAACAAATGTTGCATGTAGTAACATTACATTTTTAAGTTAGTCATTTCCCCAGTTATTAAAGATTCCATTGCTGTTGTTGTTGTTAGATGCTTAATTTTCGTACAGTGATATTTTAGTTAAGGAATATTTAAACAGAGTTACTCAGCTCCGAAGAGAATCTTGAGATGTCAAGTTATGTACATAAATTATATCTGGCCTCTCTGGTTGGGATATCTGTTCTATTATATCATATGAGACATATAATCTCTTGATCAGTTATTTTTCTAATTTCATCTGCAACTGGGCTCCACAAGAGATAGTTACAACCTATATTAATTTGTATATGGTTATGTTTCCATCTAATGACCTAGGGTTGGAATTTTTATGGTATTTATTAAAAGAAATAATTTGTTATTTATTAAGGTTCTGTTAATATAATAAGACAAAAATTCACATCTGCCAACAGCCTTCCAAAAGATCTAACTTATCTGTCTTTGAGAAGCTGCCTCTTCTGAAAATTTCTAGTTAGTTCCCTTTAGACTCTTAGGTTAAAGTCTGCTACTTGCCTCACAAACTAATAATTTGGGTTGTTATATTTTAGAAATCTCTACATGTTGGCCTATAACTTTTAATTCTAATTAGTTTTAGTTTCTTTACCATTTTATTTCTATATCAGCTGGAATATCATCAATAATATGCAATCCATAAAAAGTCATGTGGAATTAAACCTTGCTGTTTTGATTCATAAGTTCTTAATACCAATGGAAATGAAGTGCATGTAATTTTTTTCACCAATTAACCCTTACCAAAAAAAGTGAACAGTGGAACAGAGTTTTTCAGTGTAACTGAGGACAGTAGATCTAATTACATAAATGGTCATAACAAGAATTGACCATAGAAGAGCTTTGTGTAAGGTGAGAAAGTAAAAAATAAAGGGAACACTGAAATGCTACATCGCATGGAATTTTGGATGTTACACAGTATACACAACACCAGATGGGCAAAAAGTACATAAATGTATGAATTTACTTTATTTGGAATAATATCTCTGTATCTTAAAACAGGAATTCTGAAAATGGTATAATTAGCAGCTATGTTAATTGGATAGGTTCCTTGGGTAACAGTATTCCATGGTAGCTATACCATTTCTGTCATTACATACCTATATATGCATATGGTTTATAAGGAATTCTTAGTTTACAGCTTTCCAGGTCTTGCACTGTAAACTTTCTCGCTCTGAACTTTCCTCTTATGTGCACACACACTCATACACATGCACACATGTGCGAGAGTGTTTCAAGAGCTGTTGACAGAGATTAAGAAGTAGATTCTGTAGATTTTTTGTCACTCCGATTTCCATTAAGTTTTGATTAAAAGAATAGCATCGGGCATTTACTAGTCTCCCATGATTTATTCCTGTAATAACTAAAACTAAATGATAATTGATTTTCAGTTTTAAAATTTTTGAACAGTTTTAATCCTAAAATATGAAGAACTGCCTCCTGGCCCCTTCTTTGCACTTGTACTAGCATATTCATGTCTGCTTCCCAAATGTATTTGCTTCTAAAGAACACAGTGAAGGAGTGACAAAGAGAAGATGTATGTTGAAATGCACAGTTAATAAAGTTTTAAAGTATGAAATAATGGATGTTCATGCTTTCTGCAAGATGCAATATTTTTCTTCACTTGTATCTCTGTATTAGTGCTTTTAATTTTTTCTAAATGCTATGTCAGTTTAGCAAAGAGGAAGTAGAATAAATATGTTACCTTATTTTTAGGGAGAAGAGAGTTTTAAATTTCAGGCAACCTAGTACAAGAACAAATATTCCATACAAAGTTTGTGTTTTGCATAATCTGCAAATTGATTGTCTGCTTCAGCCCGTTTCTTCTGACTTATGGCCTTTTTCTCTTTTTGTATTTCTGTTAACAGAAAGCTGACCTTGCAGTTGCACCATTGGCAATTACCTATGTTCGTGAGAAGGTCATCGACTTTTCCAAGCCCTTTATGACTCTTGGAATAAGTATTTTGTACCGCAAGCCCAATGGTACAAACCCGGGCGTCTTCTCCTTCCTGAATCCTCTCTCCCCTGATATCTGGATGTATATTCTGCTGGCTTACTTGGGTGTCAGTTGTGTGCTCTTTGTCATAGCCAGGTAACATGTCAACTTTTGTGATTTTTTTGGCAATTGTTACCATTTTTTTCTTACTAATAATTGTCAAAAGTCACAAAAATTTTCTTACTTTAATACTTTTATATTTAAACTTCATTATTTACAGAAGAATAATGATGAGGGTTGTCACTATTAATATTAATAATATTAATATTAATTAATTAAAAGAATATTAATTAGTTAATATTAATATCTCCACTGCCATACTGCCATACTAAGTGGACTTTTTCCCTGAGTCTTGAGTGTTCTAGTTAGACTTCTTCTTTTATTTACAAATATAGAAATACTAGAAAGTTCTCAAAATATCTTTTCCCAGTAAGTTTACATTTAGAAACCCAGGGTTTGCAAGTTTTGTTACCCTGATTTTTTTTCTTGCTGTGGTTCTCAATCTCAATTTGAGTACTTAGCTGCCCACACTAATTCTACATTATCAAAACTAGGACTTTACCAGCTGCAAAATAGTTTGTGTAGATTAGTATCTTTGAAGTAGGGTAACAATATTTATTTTTTTAATTTTGTGCTAGGTTAAATTCCTGAAATACTTCCCAGAATTTTAAGTCTCCAAGTGGAATGTTTTTGGAAGCTTAGTTGAACCCTTGGAATTAAGGAACTTGATGCATCAATTGTTAAATTATAAATTGATTTGATATATCAGGCTCATATCAGGCTCACTTTTTAATCTGACTTATTTGACCCAAATGAGAAGAAAAGTATATTTTGTCAAAAAATCCCAATATATTTACCTTGTCCTTCTTAACTCATTAGGGCTGAGTTCAGATGCTCACATAAATATTAACTTGAATGTAACTTTGGCTTTTTCATGACAACAAAAGGAAAAAATAGAATGTAATCTCTTTCCCCCATTTTTCTTTGCAAGTAGTCACTTGCAATATTTTTTAATCAAATGTATATAACTATATTGGTTTTTATCTCTTTAATAAGATGGGTTATTTTTGTTTGAGTTGATAATGAAATCTCACTTCAGCCCTGAGATTTTTTTGTGATTTCATTCTGTGGTTCACAGAAGATTCTTCATATATTTCTTTTTTATATTGTGCTGTATTCAGTATCAGGATTCTCCATCTGTCTTTGATACTCTCATTTTGGAGCAGTTGTATCATTCCTATATTAGGGAGAAGCAATATTTTTAGAAACCAGTATGAAAGTAATTTAGCACCTGTAGATGAAGCACATGTGGTATTGAATAGTATAGATAACACTGAAACATATTTTGTAATTAAAGACTTTACTGTGTGCCTTTTATAAAAACCTGCTTTAAAGAGACAGAGTTAGGTTGGAAGTTTCTTGAAAGACCCCTATGTTTTAGTGGACTATATAACCAGAGTGTACAATAGTTTCTGAGGTGTTCCTGCCATACGGGTACCTCTGAAAGCACAGCTGAGAATAAATCACAGCTGTTATCCTGTGAAATGCCTCACATAAAATATTTATGCATATGTCCAGAAGTTTTAACCCTGCTGTTATCATTGAAGGACATAATCAGCATGATGCATGGTGCTTTTGACAGGTAGCTCTTGGTAATGTTGGTAGGATTTGTATGGCTGAGTTTCTACTTATGCTTTGAAAATGTGCCTTGACGTATTTTTTAGGAAAGATAGATTTTCTTGAATCCAAGCCTCTCTTTATTTTTTTTTTTTAAATTTATTTTTTAATTAAGCTATTTGGCCAATTGAGCTCACTAGCAGAACAGGAAGGAATATTAATTTTTATATAGAAACAACAGATAATAGACCAATAATGCTGACTTTTTTTCACTTGTCTGTTTCTGTGATGAGCACCATAAATTCCTTATGTAATTGGAAGCATTATCTGCATTGTAAAGCAATATGGAATATGTTTTATAGTGAGCAGAGAGATTTTGTTTTTTTAGAACTGTGTCAGATACCTTTTTTACACATAAATTTTTACCAGCCTTCATATATTTTCAATATCATATCATTTTCAATATTTCTTAACTGGTACAATCAAATATTGATAACACATTTAAAATTAAAAGATGTAGGATCATGTAAGAAAATCTACAGATTTTATTAATAATGCAGAATGACTTAATAGTGTGCAATAGCATTTTCCAACACCATTGCTTGTAAAAGAAAACAGATCTAAATTGAAAGTTGAATTTCCTGCTGAATACTGAGCAGAAAGAAAGCAGAACACTATTCAAAAGTTAAAGACCTGTTTGCAAATACAACTCAAAAATTTTATCTTTCATGTAAAGAGAGATGCTTTAAAGTGTGGTAGTGAAGTTTCTTATTAAGATTTCAATTCCACAACAATCCTTCCATAATGGATGTTAACTACCAGTGTTCCATAATAATTACTATGTGTTTTATAATAAGGTGTGCCTTTGTTTGGAGCAGTACTTAGTATGTCTTTTACAATATAATGTTTTTTAATTAAAGCTTATCAAAGTGTTCAGTTTAGAATAGTTATTTTATATTGAAACCTCCCATTTTTGTGTCAAATCTTTTGTGATATTGTTGTTTCACCACATCTTCCAAACAGTGTTGACATGTAAGTGTTTGGTACATTGAAAATGGAAAGTACCATTTTGTACCAAGTGCCACTTGTATCTCATGCATTAATTAGTGGTAGGGTGATATTTAAGGAGAGATGGAGAAACTAGTAAAAGGTTCAAGAATCTTAAAGAATGAATTGTTGAAAATACTTCCACAGAAAGAGAAATATAAATCTATATTAGTCCTTTCCTTTATTTGCAAAAGCATTGAAGAAACATATGTAAAGAGCTGTAGTCTTCACACAATCAATAAGACAACAAGCTAAGAAAGATTTATGTGTTAACTGGAGGGCTTTCTGTTTTATTTCCCATTTTATTTCCCATTTCCAAAAAGACAATTCTACTTTTAAAGAGACATTTTGCATTGTGGGTAGGATTAACCTATACGTGTTGTACACAGTGTTTACTTTAATTGTCATCCTTTGACTCTGCTTTCTCCATAAATGTAAAAACCTCTTAATCTTGTTTGCTGCTGTTATTGAATCTCAGTAGTTAGGGTGGTTAGTCTCTGGATGTTCCTTGTTTTGTTGTAGAGACTGATAACTGATATATAAACCCAGTCTGCTTGACACTAAGCCTGTTCATTTTCTGTGAGCTGAGAAATTCATATAGTATTTTTTGCCTCTTGTGGCAACAGTAATAGAACTTTCTGGTGCTAGATAGCATTGTCTTTTTGTGTCTGCTAGCAGTGTCTTGTGTCATCTGAAATCCTGCTGCATTCCAATACCATAACTTTATCCCTCTGCCTTTATTAGTTTCTTTGATATAGAATACCAGTTAAATTCACAGTTTAGATATGATTAGATGGAAAACTAAGACCTCAGTAAAGCACACCAGCTGTTTTTTTGACGTCTGTCAATTACACAGCATTTTCTGATCTGTATAATCAAAAATCTCAGTAAGTGGAATTTCTTTTTATTTTTGTCTGTTGCTGCAAACCACTGTTCCATTTCTAAGCCTGTTGGCTGTTTTCTTACATTGTTTTTATATCAACTTCATAGACACATACTGTCCCTTCTTTTCCATTGGTCTGTGTACAAGAAAAAGACATCTTCTATTTCTGGCCTGCAAAATCTAGTATGTTGGTAACTGGAGGATCCCTCCCTTTCTATGTAGGCAATATGGAGAAAACCAGTTTTATGCTCTGAGAAATGTGTTTTGTATACATAGGTCCTCCTATAAAGTACTTTCAAAATTAATCTTCAGCTGTGTTTTCTTAGGATTATACTGTATTTTTGAGTCTCTTATCCATAATTTTAAACATCCATGTCTTTTCGTGTCTTTTCTGAAAGCATAGATTGGAGACTAAATTCCTTAAATATTTTTGTCAAATAATTTTGTGCTTAATTTATTTGATTTCAAGTTATTCCCTGAACACTGATGGATTTCTCTGTGTAGTAAGGTCTTTTTTTTTGCTGTGGACATATCTGTCATAAAGAAATTTACTCTTAAGGGACCTGTCTTTAAAACTGGAAGAGATACAGCTGCTTTAGCAAGGTGCTTCACATTTAGAGATCAGATGTGAAGCAGATAACCTATCGTGGATAAAATTGTCCACTATTGAGCTCTTGTACTTCTTACACTGAGCTCTCTGAAGTATCAGTGAATATTGTGAAAATATGCATTAAACTGTGATCACTGCCATAATTGCTAATTTTGAGTCATGGGTTGACATTTTAAAGGGCTTATTTGCCTTTACTTGTAACACATTTTTTATGCTAGGACTTCCTGCCTTATCCTCCCTTTGGAATTATGCTTTTCTGTGAAAACAAAAAGTAACTGTGCCAGCCTCTGGAACACTGAGTTTTTTTGTCAAGTGTACCTGGCAGATTGCATGACAAGAATTTTTCTCTCTCTTTGATGACATTTTAAGCTTTTTTTATTAATTGATATATTTTTGTAGCTATACCAAGAAATCTTTTGTGAGAATGTTCTAGAAAGCTTACTTGCGGAACTAAATTTCTTCTCCTTTACATGAGGACTGAGAAATTTTAATTTTAAAATTCTAACATTCAAATGAAGTTTCAATTAACAAGGTAATATAAACAAGATACAGCAATTATATCTTAATTTTTTGCACTCATAAACAAATTATTAAGAAATTGTTTTTTATTTAGTCTATCCTACTAAATGTTATAACAATGAAATTGTACAGTCATCTTGTCTGGACAGCAGTCACTAGAAATTTTGTGATCAAGACTTGTCCATGTTATTTCAAATATACTCAGATACTTCTAAGTAGGCTTTAAATTTGCTAGATAGTTTACTCTGCTGTATGCCATTTAGATTAGCATAAATATATATAATTAGTAACAGTATTTGAATAATTTATTATTTTCTATGGCTAGCACACAGATTTTTATAATCCATCTCTTTTCTACATAAAAAATGCAAAAAACCCCTGAAATTATAATTCCTTCTCATAGTCATCATCTAGTTTGTATAGTTATTTTGAGAAGTTATGATTTAGAGTACAATTAGCGCTTTAAAATCTAAATGTTTTGGATGGTGTCATGGAAAATATGGCTTAAAGAAGGACATGTATAGCAATGAGTTACGCAGCAATCTCACTTTGCGTTTTGACACTTGGATGAATGCTTTGGTCTTTCTGACTCCTCCAGAAGAAATTTAATGTTAATTTATGAAATTTATAGTTTATAAATAAGCAATTCAGTATGGACTCCTCATCCTAACCTCTCAAGGTTTTCTTGAACCATTTCTGAATGCCCCCAATCTTCTTCAGCTGTTCAAGAAGAGACAAGACTTCCAGGAGGTCTACGAGCCTACATGCAAGAACAATATCTACATAATAAAACAATATCTAGATAATAACCTCTATTACAATAATGTTAAATATCACAGTAAGAGAAAAAAATTTATCTTTTAAACTTCTTAATATATATCTCCTCCTTATATTTTAGGGGTAAAAATCCCCTGTTCTCAAATATTGGTGATAGATCATCCTGAAATCCCAGAAACTATTTGCTGTGCATCAAAACGATGAAGAAACTGCTGCCAGCAACATAAATGAAATAATTTTACTGAAGTTGGCTGCAAGAATCATAACCAACTGCTTTAGAAGTCCAACAGAAAATATAGTACTTCCCATTGGCTAAATCTCTATATGCATGTTGAAGACAAAGAATATATTTACTTGAAGAGAGTCAATTCTGCATTCCTATGTCAAGAAATTGATTTTTTTTTTCTGCCTTTCATGAAGAAGGTATTTTAGGAAAGCAGTAGGTCTGGTGACTTCTACCTCAAGGAAAGCACCTTGTAATATGGATATTTTTTATCCAGCTGCTTCACCAGGATGTTTATGTTAATTCTTGCTCCTGTGTAGATTACCCTAATCTGATTTTATTTTTTTAATGAAGAGCATAGAAGTATCTTAATATTGCTGTCTAGAATTGAAGATGGCCTAGAAACTCCATCCTTTCTGTTACTTTTTTTCTCATTATTCTGGAAGACGTTGCAAGACTCTACAATTTATTACTATTCAAGAACCTAGGTATTTTTAATGGCTGCACTGAATGGTAACTCTATTCTTAAGAAATTTTGTGTCTCACTACCAGCAACTCAATCTCTTCATTCTCACTTGCTTAAGTAACCATTCTGACTTTTACGACTTCCTACATACAGATGTTGCATATTTTAAAACATATATTTCCATATTGATGGAACATTGCTATGCAGTCCTTCATAGTATCTCAGTGTATTTGTGGAAAGTTGTTTCAAAAGTCATGTTGAACTACTTTTCATTCTGTGATTTCTTCTTTGTTTCAGTTACTCATTTACATATTTCAGTGAGTATTTCACTGCCCATTCAAAAGTATGTTGAATCTTAAGATTTTGAGGGTGTTCACTAAAGCTCTTGGAGATGATTCAGTTGGATAAACCATCTTCACTAGTAAAATCTTCTAAGTTTTTATTGGTGAATAGCTGATAAAATTATGAGTGAACTCAGTGACCTATTTTGGTTTTTGACTGACTAGAATTGTTCTATTTGATTCATTGTTTTTCACAGAGTTCATTGCTAGATATCTGTCTGAATGTCATTCACTTTTTATCTAAATCATTATTTCTAACTGCTTATGACATCTTAATAATTACATTTGCATTCCCTACATCTTTAAAACAAACTCAGAGATGCTGGAAGATATATCACACTGTACTGTCATTTCTTTCCTGACACACATAATCCTGTTTTAAACACTCACAATTAAGTTTACATGTCCGGTTTCCTGTGACTTTATTTTTGCACATTCTATGGCCAAGTTAAAATGTTATAAACATACATAATCTGAAAATTATTTTTGAACATATCTCTGCATTCAAAGCAGTGATATTTCGCATAAAAGACTTATCTTTAGCTAATTGGGTTTAACTGAAAGCAAAGTAGATGTCATCTACCTAATTTTGTGTTTTCAAATTTCTTGGATAAACAATTTCCACAAATGAGTCAATATCTGAAGACTGTTTTGTCAAGATTTCTATGGCATCACACAAAATAATGTTTCATAGCTACCATGGGCAGTGACTTGTTAATTTTTTTGTACTGTATTAACATCCATTAAAAAATAGTGGCATAGTCCATGCTTGTAAAAATCCGTCTGAGGAACAATTTTTTTTAGTTTTGAAAGATTCTTTAGAGTGCAGGGGTTCACCCTTATTTTTAACAGCCCTTGCTAATTACCAACATATATAGTACATGGGAAGAATCTGTGATTGCTTTTATGAAGTAGCTGTCTTGAAAATAAATTGAGTCTCCAGATAAAGTGCTGCCCATTCAGTTTTTTTTGAAATTGGATCATTTAATTCTATTTTGTAAAAAGTTTCTTCCTCTATTTGGCAAGAAAAGAAAACACACCTTTATACTTGGTACTTTCTATATTTATTTAGCAGATGATAGCATAGAACATCAATTGTGGCTAAAGAGATGGGTTCCTCTATACATGAAGCTGAATGTTTTTAAAGCTAAAATGATCCTTTTGAGAAAGGTCAGTGCCTCATATTTTTGGAGTTAGGGGACAGAAGGTTTATTTGCTTTAATTTAGGCTTTGTTTATTTCATGTGTTTTAGTCTGGCATGTATTGTATTTGTGGGGAGAAGAAAACTGTAACCCTCACCCTAATGCATA
The DNA here is from genome assembly GCF_001522545.3 of Parus major. Classification (NCBI taxonomy): domain Eukaryota; kingdom Metazoa; phylum Chordata; class Aves; order Passeriformes; family Paridae; genus Parus; species Parus major. Next base: position 71,862,480 of record NC_031770.1, on the reverse strand, counting down.
GCAGTAGTTTTCTCATGAGATACACAAAGCCTCATTCTCATGAGATATGTAGTTCCCCTACCTAAAGAACAGAACACAAGGATCTACTGGAATGAAAATAGAATCAAGAATCCAAGAAGGTACCACAGTGTTTTCAAAAGATTTTGTTAATAATTGGGTGTGAGTGGTAATTTGAAAATGTGCAAGGTAGCTGATTGACTGATTCCTTTTCCATTAGCACCAGTGTCTGAATTTACAGAATGCCTGATATATTAGAAAATTAATTCAACCAGCAGCTAAACTTTTGGGAAATATTTTGTTTTTTGTTTGGTTTGGTTTGTTATTTTGGTTTGTTTCCCCCAAAGTCAAAACAGAAAACTGATGTAGGAGAAATTTTATTTATTGAAGCAATTTCATGTATGCATCCTGCTTGGAACAATTGACTAACACTGAACAGTCTCCTTATAAGAAAAGTAGGAGTTATTGAATGTTAGGAGTCATGGTTTCTATTTAATCTTCTTCTGGAGGACTCAGAAAAATAAAATAATATTGAGCAAAAATGGCTGAAGGACTTAAAAACAATTTTATGCTAAATAAGCCAAACATATAAAAAAGATAATTATATTTTTGATAAATATGTGGACCCATGTGCAATAAATTTATTTATTTAATCCAAATTAAGAAGGAGATGTAAACCATTGGAAGAAAAGTCAAGATGATACCGTGGTTATTAACCTTGTAGAAAATTCTAGGAAGAGATGTTCAGTAGAATGCAAAAGCAGTTTATGTAGGATAGAATTTCAGAGTTCTCTGCTGGATTATTTGGTTTCCAAATAATTTAATTTCTAAAATAGACCTTGTGCTGTTACATAATGTTAAAAATGCAGATGTAATTCTCAAGTACTTTTAGATATTTGCAGCTGAATAGTCAATTTTCCAGTTGTTCGGAGTGGTGGAACATGCCTGTTAGAAACTAAAGCAGTTTTATTGATTTTTTTTTTATTATTTTATTTTTAATAATTATAGGTTTCTGACCCATATTTTCTAAATCTCTTTTCTCTCAATCATCATTATCCATTATATTCTGAGAAATAAATTGAAGTAGATTTTTTTAATAGAGCTAAATTGAAGGGAAAACAAACAGAAAAAGAAAACTCCCAAACCAAAATAAATGTAACAGAACTTTATCTCTTTGAAAGATAAAGCCTTCCTTTCTTGAAGGAAAAAATTATTAGACTTCGGTTATGGTTAAACATTATACTTCATACCAGAAGCATTTCTTTAAAAGAAATAAGGAAATAAAAAGTGAATATTTCTTGACTTATTCACTATCTGGAGAAAAATAAGATTGTTCAGTACGAGTTCCTGTAGACAGACATATGGGAATTATTTATCTCCAGATCTTTCTGATTTAACCGTTTCCAGTTTACCTTTCTTATGCAAGACTCCCTCCTCTAACTCATTAGAGAATATTAGTCATTTAAGCACTGACAGGGCTTGATCAGAAATCAGCTTGAAAAAATAAGTATGATAACTAGTTTTGACACTGAAATGAAATATGTAGTGTGTCCTTCAAACATTTCTGTTTTATGTATGGAAGTCACTCAGTGTTAACTCAAATGGTGGTAAAATTGCTTTTGTGTAAATCCAGTCATGTATTTTCAGGCTTAAGAATAGTGGGTGGCTTTTTGTTCTGTTGTTTGGCTTGTTTGTTTGTTTGTTATGTGTGATTTATTATAGTATTATCAAAAATTTTGTCTTAGGCAACAAAGTTATCCTTCTGACAGGAAAATTAATCAACATTAAAAATTTTGAGCACCATGGTTAAAAATTCCACATCAGCTAAAGGATATATATTATTTTATTAGAAATTAATAAGTGTTAAATATCAAAAAGTTTGTCATAATAATTCTTACAGCACATCAGAGACAAGTTTAAACAAAAGTAATTTTTATTAAATAGGGTTTTTCTGGCACATCACTCATTATACACTGTTCATTTTGTTTTGTATGTCCATGAGACATTTGGTACCTTCACTTGCCATTTAGGATTTTCCTAAGGACTTTACAACAACCTCTAGTTTCGAGGAAGAAACATGAAGACAATGTTACTTCAGCTTGATGAGATAGTTCATACAATTTCAGAAGACTAAAGATAGCAAACCACCTAGACCTACTGCCTCTTTCCATTTTGTTTTCTTCTTTCCTTAACTGTGTGGGGCAGGAATGCTGCACAGAAAACTTCTTTATGGGGTGAATAGTGAAGTGATAGACAGCAAAAGAAGGTTATACAATTTCTTTCCATTCTCCCAGACATTCTTGTCCTTTCTTGGGAGTTATGGCTTTTGCTTCACACAGAACAGGATGCCTATTTGCTTTTAACTTATTTAGTTTTTAGAAGTATAGTGTTCTATACTAGAGAACCATTACCATTACCATTACCAGAACCATTATCAAACAGTTTTCAGTAACAGGTAGTACAGCAATTAGTTCGTGTTCTGGAGAAATTTTCTTGGTAGATATTTTGGAGGGAAAATAAAAATTCTTATAATATAACAAAGGTTCAGAGAAGTTCCCTGGAAGGAATTCCACTGCTTAGAAATTTCTCTGGTTTTGTGGCTGACACAATGTAACCAATGTGCCCTGTCCAGTAGAAAAATGGAGGCAGGCTGCAGAATTTTTTGCCTTGCACTGCTTTGCTGTGCTCATGGAGTGTGGCAAATTTAATGTCAAGTTGCAAAAGTACCTGAAAAAAGCTTCAAATTTTTCATATTTATCCTCCACACACTTCTCTCTCTTACTTTCTCTCTCATGTTCTCCTCTTCTACTAAACGTGCATGTTAGAGGAGAGAATACTTGTCAAAATCTGGTCAGCGTGCCCTTCATTTACGGCAATGAAAGGAATTTTCACCTTGCTTCAAATGTAACTGTAATTGGATAAATTTAATAGTTGGGTGCATACCAGAGGCTTCTCATAACTTTCTGCTCAGGTGCTGCTAGAAGCTCAGTTCTGACTTCAGCTTAAAGGTCGATGGGGATTTTTAATGTTCATAACACCTTCCTCATCATCCTGCCTTCAATACTGTATAGTCATTTGCACCTGAACAGTATATTCAGTAAGAATGATAGTGTTGTGCCTCTGTGCACAAATCTGAATGACTCCACAGCTGAAAGCAGTGAAGATTTCTAGGTGGTAGGGGAAGCTTGACTGGTCTTTCCTGTAACACAGGACAGAGCATCACTGAGCACGGTCATGTCAGGTTGTTACATAGCCAACACCAAATTCTTGCTTTAAACAATTCACAGCTCAGAAGGAGTATTTAAATAATTTAATTAGTTAAATAGGAACAAAATTTCTATGAGACATGAAGAAAATGAAGTGAAAAATGAGTAAATTTCTTAAGAAGTTAGGTTCAGCAGTTATTGTTCTTCAGCTATGTAGGCCGGAGCACTTTTCAGTTTGCTGCTTACATTATAAAGCGAGAGAATTTTGAGGAGGATTTTGAAAGAGAGGTATTGATTTTCACCTTGAGGCTCTTGTCATGTGTAGTCTGGATGAGATTCAACTGGCACTGGTAGAATAGCTACACAGGTTATCCTATGGCAGTGACATTAAAATAATTTCCAAGTTTGTCTTTTTATTGGGGAAGAACAGTGGATACAAGGAACAGGGAAAAAAAAAAGAAAATCTGAAAAGTTACATTTCAGATTAGTTTATGTGGAAAGGAATGTGTTTGAAAGTATTGAAACTTGATGGAAAGATCTGCAGATATATGGGACAGGAGTATGTATTTACTGCCTTTGCAGAAACATACAAGTTGCCTCTAGGGCCTTTATCTCTGAGATATTGGTATTACAGCAGCTGAATCTCTCCAATGTTCTTTAACTCACATATGTTTGTTTTGGCAGTTTGGTCAGAGGCAAGATAATAAATTAAATTCAGACGGGCCACGTGGTACTAGAAGCAGGTTGTTTTGAGTCCAGTGACAGGGAAGTCACATGAGTGGTTCTTGGTAATGAAAATTTTGCAATTGACCTTCTTCAGAAAAGAAGAAAAATAAAGGCCTATACATAGTCTGTTTCTGTTGAAAAGAATGTTGCTGCATATGCTCAGGAATAGTTTGGATCTAGTCTCTATATTGCTGTAATACTACTTCTAGAACCACAGTTTCTTGGGGAAAATCTAAAAGAAATACTCTGTTGAGTCAAGACTTGAACTAAGTAGTACCCTGACAGATTATCATTAAATTTGAGAGCTGGAGGAGTGAATTTTAAGTAACTGGTAGCTCTATGAAGGAGGCATCTCGGTGGTGGTGATGTGAGAATGCGAGTTCCTGACTATCAGTGCTGTCTGTCAAACAAGCACTGGTATTTCATTAATATTGAGCTGCATATATTACAGGTAGCTCATATCCAGGCCTTGTTGTTATTTGAAGGTGAAAGGTTTCTCGCTAATGGAAAAAAAAACCAAACAAAAAAACAAATAAAAAAATCCAAAACCAAAACAACTTCAAATTTTTATCCATGATCAGGATATGGAGCAGGTCCCTGAAGAAAACCCTTGCAGTTCAGTTGCAGTTATTATCAAATTTAAAATATGTCTTGTATTTGAATTCCTTTAACCGAGATCTTTCCCAAAGAAAGCCTGTGTGCTCCATTAGCAGTAACTGATATATTTGTACAATTATTAGTACAAAATTATTAGTTAGTATTATTATTATTATTAGCAGTAACTGATATATTAGTACAATTATTAGTTGAAAATTGTAATAGTATAATCATAAAGGAGGAAACATTTTGTACTGAACATGATTGTCCTGTCATGTTCCTACAGCATTCAGGGTACCAGCTCTCACTGGTTTGACAGTGGATTCTAAAGACTATGTATGTACATTGTAAGGATTGGAGTTCAGGGCTTGCTTTCTGGCGCAGAGGGCCAGAGAGTTCCATATGATTAAATGCTCCATCATCCCAGTTATTCCACCCACAGCTCTTACCAGGATTTCCTGTCTCTTTAAACCATATCTGGGCATTATCTGAGCGTAGCATAGTCCAAAACTGTAAACAGGGATGCCCTGCCCTAACAAGTAAATTGTATGGATGATCACATGCCACTGCTGAAGTCTCAGTCTTTCCCTTCACTTACTGATACAGATATAACCATGGCAGTTCATAGAATATATGAATTCCTATTTATTGTAAATTCTTGATGAGAAATTAATCAAGTACTTTAAATGAACAATTATTTATATATTTAAATTATGTATAAATATTAAACAAAAATATTATGCTCTGTTTTTATGGAGAGATTGGAAAACCAAAGAACAATTTACCAAAAAAAAGGCAACCAAACCCCCCTAAACCAAACCATAAACCAAAAATTTTCCAGGTCTTAATTTGTGATGAGAAAACTTTTGTAGTCTCAGAGTGACATATAAGTGCAAAAATACTCACTTTAAAGAAATACTCCAAAATACTCCACATGACCCAAATATATCTGAATTAAAGTTGCTAGCTTTCTAGTTTTATTAAAAGGAAGTTCCATTTTGACAATTTTAAAAGAAGAAGGAGATATAATATTGGTTTTGACAATGTTTTGATGCCTTATTCTCTGTGTAAAAATCACATTCAATGGATTGAATATGCCTATATTAACAGATACCCTATTATGAAGTGACTAGTGTAATATTTTTTTTTAATCTATGTCACTCTGATGGGTGACATTTATTGCTGAAGGGCAACAGTGAATTGTTATGCACTCTAAACTAGGTATTTCCTTTGCTCTGATGTTAAATGTTAAACAAGAAGGTTGTCTCAAATTGAACAGAAAGGTCAGATTTGTTATGCAACCTTTGAATGACCAATTTTTTTTTAACAAGTCCATATATTTTAGATTGCAAAATATGATTTTAAACTTCATTATGTATCTTTAGGGGGTCTTGTGCAGTATCTAGCTCTTCCCTGCAACTTGTGACAAACCCTTGAATAAACGGAAGAAATCAATAAGTGCTTCACTTTTAAAAGGGGGAGTATTTTAATTTCTCAAGTACCTTTCTCTCATACTCTGTTTTATTCTCTTAAAGAGAAATAATTATTAATTCATTATTTTATGTTACTAGTATAGAATAGACTAATACGGTTTTATATTACAAATTTACAGTCTTATTCATAGATACAGAATAAAGATCATAAAAATTTTATTTGAACCAAGATGGAAAGATTTGCTAATTATTAGTGCATATGAATCCCTTATTATTCCAAACATGTCAGTCAACAGTATGAGTAACTTTGCAAGGCCTAGTAGAGAGTTACACACTGTTGGACAAAATTACACCAAACACTTACAGTCTGGGTTTCCTAATAAAACATATTTCAAGGTAAGGGCAAATATAGGATATCATATCATATCATGAAGTTTAAGAATTATAGTAATCCTTCAGATGCAGTGGTTGGTTTGTGTTTTTATTTAAAAATAATTAAATGAAGAATGAATGCAGTGTGTTTGCAGCTCCTATCCTTTATGTAGGATGTCGAGATAACTTCAGATAGGAAAACTGGCTAAATACAATCTTTGAAGATGTGTCAGCTTGATAAGTACTTATGTTAAGTAGTTTCTGAGAACTCAGCCTGCTGTTTCAGTTCAGGAGCATTACAAAACCTACTGGAGTCCATGACAGTGATAGTACATTATAGTTTTAGACAATCACAAATACAAGGAGTTATGTTCTCCAGGCAAAATGAAGTAATCATTTGTCAAGATATATGTGAAAAAGTTTACATGGACCTGTTTTTGCTTATGTAGTATATATGATTTCTTCCCTGGAAACAAGAAAGCATTTTTTTCCCCACATGTTAGAGCATGGGCTAAATATCAATGTGTGTTATTTTAAAAAGTTGATTTAAGATATTGCTAATATTTTGCTAATGCACACTGTGCATATTTTTTGAATATTCTTTGAATGTTAACAGACCAGACTTGCTGATTTTTTTGACAATAACTTCTGAGTTCCAGATCAGGGCTTCAGTGTCTGTGATTTATTAAAACCTCAGGAGAATCCATGCTAAAATTACTTTTCTTTATTTTAACAGTCTAAGCTCTAGGAGGAGATCAATAAATTTACTTTGAAGGACTCAAGTTATTTTACATATTAAACTTAGCAGAATTACATTATTTTTGTTATAATTTTAGGATTGCTTAATGAGTCATTCTTAATTCAGGAGTAATTTAAAGGTAATGGAGATGATAGATCTTGGAACAAATACAAGCAATGTGTTACTCAAATATTTAACATATATTGAAAGAATTTAAAATTTGGGAAAAAAATAGATGCATTTTATTTTTAAAAAATGAGAGTATTGTCTCATGGTATCAGGATGTCAAAGTGTTTTTCACAGGCATGGCATTTTTTATAGATAACCCTCTTCATAACACACAATAGCATTTTTTTTGTTGTTGCCACATGACAGAAAGATTACTTTAGTTCAAATGTGTGCAGTTTTACTAGAATTAAAAAATCCAAGTATTCCTCAGTCTGGGCTAAAAAAAAAAATAAAACCAAATTATACTATATAAAATAAATCCTTTTAAAACAGTAGAAGTTTTTAATTAGAGAACAAGAACACAAAGGAGAAATGAAGAAATGATAGTGAAGAGAGAATTATGTGGAGAAGATAAATTTGCCCTTTTTTCAGAATACAGAAAAAGAAAGAATGATAAATCAAATTGAAAATAACAAATTTAAAACAGAAAAGAGAATTTAATTATTTTTATCCTTGTAGAATGTTAATTAACCTCTGGAACTTTTCCTGGGCTAAAATAAGAGTGCTTTGCAATAAAACTATAGTGATTAGATATACAAATGTATCTGAGGTAGTGCTTCATGTGTGAAGCAAGGGGTGGAGGTTACAGAGAAACTTTCTCAGTAACATGGGCAATTTCAATTTTGTCATACTTTTCAGCTTTAAAATTTTTGTCATGTTCATGTGAAATACTAGTGCTAATACTAGTCAGAAAAAGAATATGTCTTTGTTGTAAATTTTCATTATCTCTTTTCAGAGAGCAGTAGCGTTGAGGAAAAATATCATCAGTGTGGTAAATAGCAGGCATTCTGATTTTCTCATGTTAATATTTACTATGATAACAGTCATACCTATTGTGAAACTTCATAGATGGTGCTGTGTATTGTAATTTTATTTCATGTTCTGTGCATTTCATTAACCTGTTTACACTGTCTGTTGTGAAAATTCTTTGTGCATCAGATACATTCACAGGTCAATGAATAGATTTGGGAAATTTGACTATAGACTGTAGCTCCATTGCAGCATCCCCTAAGATCATGGAAAATATTTCCATCAACTTCTGTAGATGTTAGTTAAGGTCCACTTGAACATATAAACCAGAAAACAACATGGAATGCAATTAAGTAGAAGAAGGTATTTCAGTGAGGTGAATACATATAGAATAAAATGTTCTCCTGAGTTTCTTGAGTTAGTATTTGAAGCAATGGTGAAAAATATGGCCTTGAATTTGGGCCTGTATGAATGTTACTGGCATCATGACCATTATGAAACAAAAGCTGCAACTGTCATCTAAGTTGGTTCAGAATATGCACCTGAATATTTATTTTACTATAGTAAGTGACAATTAGGTAAGTTTTTCCCTACTTCCCTGTCAATAATTCCTGACTTACAAATTTATGTCTAGCAGTTCGATTAGGTTAAATGATGTGTTGAGATTGAAAGTTGTTGTTGATTAAAATAGCTATAAATCATGACAGACAGAGTGGTAAACAGGTAGGCTTTTATTGTGAAAAAGAAATGTTAAAAATCATGAAAATATTAATGCATTTCTTGGTTGAAGACAACAATGTAGGAAGAAAAAGAAATAAAGACAAAATTTGATTCTTACATCTACACATGGTTTTCAATTTAGGTAAAAGTTGTTGTTTGGAGTTTTTTCCAGTTGTGTTTAATAACTACTGTTTTTTAAGCAGTTTTATCTGCAATAATAAGTGTCACCTTTTGTATTTAAAGTCAGAGGCTCTAAAAAATTTTGTACATAGGTACTTTTAAAAGTGTCTCTACCTGTTTATTCTGCTGTCATGATTAAAAATCTCACAGACAAATATTATGTCACTTTCATTTATTGCATGTAATTTTGATATCCATTTTTAAAAAGGCATTAAAATGCACATAAATAATTTGTGCATATAACTAATCATAAAATGCAATGTGAATGTATATATTTTATATTGATAGCTAGTATTTTTCAGTAAATTAAGAATATATTTATCCATATATTATATTTTGTTATGTAGATTCATTAAAAGATAGTGTATATAAATCTAAAATATTGCTAGGGGCAATCCAGATATGCATTTTCAGTGTCTCATGCAGTCTTACATTATATTAAATCATGACATAAAAGCAAATATGTTTAGTTAAATTGTTAGCGATATCCTTTCCTTTGAGAATACTTCATAAAATCAACATGTGGCTTAGTTGTTTGATGCTTACAATCATCCTTCTTGCATTTTCACCTAATTAACCCAAGAAAATCCATTGGCATATTTAGTTATTTGCATTATTTTTTAATATCTTTTTTCAGTTGATTAAGATTCAACCCTTTTTTTCAGGTAAAAAAAAAAATCAGTACGATAGATTAACCACTGATTTTTGGTTTTGTTTAAAAGAACAACAAAAAAAGAGGGTTTGTGGTCAAGTAAAATTATTTTTGTTGAATTGCTTAATGTATTACTGCTGTTTCATTTACAGAAAACAATACCGTTCTTTTGCATGAACCTTTTTCGTCCTCATTCTCAAATTTAAAGCCACTCTGCCATCAATGATGTATGTATAAAAGTTGCTTTATAGCAGGGGAAAAAAAAATTCAGTCATAATATAAAACAATTTTAACTTGGATTGATTAATTGTACTGTTATATCCAAATGAGCAAAAGCAAGTTTTGGGTCCATTCTGTCAGTCCTTAATCAAAGAAGCATGGATAAAATAAGAGAAGTTTCTCCATAACTATTTTATTCTCTGTTTATTGCTTAATGAATGTTTGAGGGTTTTTCTGGTTTTTTTTTTTTTGTTTGTTTTTTTAAGGATATGCTGAAATGAATTTCATGTGTATTTCTACAGGGAGAATATAACTTGAAGATTGAGTTATTACACTTGAACTTGGCTGGAAGTGCAGTATGTTGATCTCTACATAAGTTTGTTCAGGAAGGTGTGATCTTAAGTTGTGAATCCAAATCTAAACAGCAACTACTTGATTTTTGGTCTTTTTATTTAAATTTCAGAAGCAGGGATATTTTACATACAAAAATGAATAAGAAAGAAATATTATCCATCTCTTTAGCATTTATCTGTTCCTTACTGTCTTATTCAGTTTTTTGTAGCTAAAATTAAAAATTAGGTTGAATCTTTTGAGAAGTGTTTTTGACAATATAATATTTTTTATACATTGTTTTATCATTCTGAACAGTATTTGCTTGTTTGTAGTGAAAAGAAAATGTTCTGTTTGAAGTTTTACAGTGCAGACTAAAAATTTTTAAACAAATATCTGAAAGCATATACTTTTATAGTTGCTAGCTTACTCTTATTGGATTGTAAAATATGGAAAACTACTGTTTCATGTAGACAAAAGTTTCTCAGGCAAATTTGAAAGGACTAGGCAATATTTTTTGAACTGCTTGATTTTACTGATGTTATCAGATAAATATAACAGAAAAAAGAAATCTTAGGTTGCCTGAGACTGAGGAATTTCATAGTTGAATGAGTGTTTAGATATGACTAAATAGGATTCTTAAGAGAATGAACCTGAAGTGATTTATTTTCTTAGTTTACTCAAGAGACCTAGTGATTACGCATTACTGATATTGATTGCTGCTTGACTTAATAATAGAACTGATTATGTCCTGTTTCACTTTCTGTCTGCTTTTCAAAACTGGAGAAGATCATTGCCATTTGTAGTAGCTTGAGATTAGATCACCCCAGCTGAATAAATGTAGCTGGGTCAGAACAAATTACCAAATGTGTTCATCTCTTCAGGATGAGTGGCTACATGTACTGCACTGTAATTTTCTTTTATTTTTTGCATTGTGAACAAAACTAGTAGACATTGTGAACACAACTACTAGTAAAATGAAGGCAATATGAGTTTGGCATGATAACAATGTTATTGCTAATGATTTTTTACATATTAGCAAATTGAATTAAATTGAAAAAAAAGACAATGCCAGCAATTCCAGTAGTATGAAACCAGAACATTCTGACTGGATATATGTGCAATCCTTGGCTCTTCCAAGTTTGTAGTAATTTTAATAAAAATTCTGATTTGCATCTAATTGACCCACCCAGAGAGAAGCAACAATAATAATTCCTAAGGTCCAGCGTATGCCTGCTGGTGTTTCTTTTTTCTTATGACTGAGTTGATATTTGTACTGAAGTCTGTTAGGTTTTGGAGTAACAATCCATTACAAAGTTCATCAGCAAGAATATTCTTCCTTCTCTAAGATGTATCAATAGCAAAAAGCTTCTTGTAAGGAATCTATACATTACCAGACAATACTGTGAGTCTGCTCTGAAAAGTAATAAACAAACATACCCACACCCATGCCCCCATTATTCTCTTCCCATTGCAGGAAGGACTTATGCTATTTTATTTTTTTATTTTTATTTTTTTAAAATTTTATTTTTTGTAACTCTTCCATGACACAGATAATCTATTGTCTTTTTTCTATAAGTGATTTTTATATTCAGTTTTCTTATCAAGCTAATTCAGAAGCATTTTTTAATATTTTATGAGTAACTATATTATATATTTATATAGCTTGATAGCAATAGTTGTTAAACAGACTTATATACCAAAGAAACCCATATATCATATTCAAATAATTTCAGTAAATACCCTACTTTTTCTGAGGAAAATGGGTTAATTTTGCAGGTGTCTGATCCCAAACGGATTAAAACTGAACTCTAGATTTTATTAGAAATCTCTTTGAAGGACAGATCACAGTTTTCCACTGAAACAGCTCTCATTTGCTTTTCATCAGCGAGTGGTGAGGATTTTGAATGCCTCATATTTCTCTATAATCCTGTGATAATTGCATCCATTTAGTCTACCATGTAAGGCACCCATGCATTTTAATCTTTTGTTTACAGATACCTAGTACTTCTCATGCTTTCCTGTTGAATGCTAATGGAGAGTGCAGGTCTTAGCCTATTCAGAATAAATAAGCAGTTAAGTAAGAGCTTTGAAAATGATAGCCTCACTAAACTATATAATGAATTGATCAAGTGTCATTTTTACACATAATTCTGAGAGATTGCTTCCAAATGTTTAATTTCCAGAGACAGACATTTATGAATATGCATTAATTAAAGTGATAGAGTATGAGTGCATTTCTGCATTTTGTCATTGTTTGGTGGTTTACATTGCCATTAATTGAAAAAATATGTCCAGCCTGCGTAATGAAGTTCTCTAATACCCTTACAAAACAATTCATGGAAATTTGGTATCTCTTAACTGATGGCTGTGTAAAGCCAGAACCGGGTAGATGAAGAACAGCTGACCTTTTGTCTTGGAAATATATATTTATGAAAAGATACAATTAAGTTAACTTACTGGTGGACGTGAGAAAATCATTAGGGAATGAAAAAAAAAGTGAGATTGTTCAAAAGGATGTGCAGTAGATCTAAAATCCTGCTTCACCTGACTAGGAGTGACTTCTGTGATAAGCTCAGACTCATACCAGATATGAAGCTATAACCTACACAAGCATGAGAAATTTAAGAGCCATTTTTCCAGATGCATGGCACTACTTTTCCCCCATTCTTTTCCCAGAAATATGCATTAGGAAATTGCAGCCTAGAAAAACAATAACAGCAGTATCAAAAATTGAATACTTTTTATAGGGAAAAAACCCCAAACTTCAGCATGATAATAAAAAAATCCAGCCTTTATATTTGTGTTTTGCAGTAGGCTTATCCCTATTGATTCCTTCCATTTCCTGAGAGGGGATGTGGTGTCTTCTGTGACTTTAGAAAGCTGAAAGCAAGTAGGATCGTGTTCTTTCTTACACACAGCATTGACTACATAATGGGCAAAATACATAAGGGAAGTGCACTTTTCCTCTGCTCTTTTTGATTTTCTTCTTATCAAGTATTGTTTAACTTCCATTTAGATAGGTTCCATACTTTATAAAATTTAAAAATTAGACAAAGGAAAATAATTCCATCAACCAAAAAGTGTAAAAGAAAACAAAAAAGAAAAAAAAGTTGAGATTCTAACTCAATGAGTTAGAGACAGGGCTCCCCCATAAATTCTTAACTGGCAGTGTTGCATGAAGGGAGGGAAGTTCTGATGTAGCTGATAGAATTCAAGAAGGCAGTTCAGCCTGCAAGTAACTCATTCTCCTATTTCTGACAGCTACACCTAGCACCCCTGTGAGCCACCAAACAATAGTACACGGCCTTCTTACGCTTTTCATTTGAACTCTAGGCAAGAGATCAAGAGCAAAGAAGCAAATAAGAGATCAGATTATTTCTTGCCTGAATTAGTAGCTTGTTATGAAATAAATATAGGTGGGATCAGTTGAAAACAGAAAGAATGGCTTCTTGGAAGATGTTTTGCAATTGCATTCAAATACATAAAACAATTTAAAATATAGAAAGAAACATATTTATTGTGCAATATGTGTCAAAACTCCATACTCAAAATTCTATAAAAGCAGTATTTTGCTCTGCTGTACTGCCCTATCCAAAGAAAACTATTTTTAATTTCTAGAACTTTGCATTTTTATCCATTTTCTTATGGATTATTTCATATGGATTATTTTCATATTTTCATATCTAGTACTCATAGAACTGAGGTACGGTGTCAAATTACAAGACTTTGCTTGAGAAGAGAGTGTAGAATTTTTGATAACTTACCTTGTTGTTTGAAGCATATTCCTTTTCTGAGACTATTTAAAAACTCTTTTAGGTTTCCTTTCTGTTTCCTTCTAGTTTACACTTTTAATTATAATTGTAGTTTAGATTTGTTTATATTAATAGTTTTTCCTGTTCAACTTTGAATAAGAATCACTGTGTTCATGTCATGTAGCAGAAAATTAATTTTCAGCTGAAGTATAGGAGCTTTAAAATGGGGTTTAGATTTTGAGACTATATATACTGTTTTTGTTATAATGGAATTAAAATTGTGCACTGGATATTTGTAGAGTTACTAATCTGAACCAGTTTAGGAAACATTTGCCCAGGTAGCAACTAAAGTGCATTTCTGGCAGCTAGTAATTTTTGTTCATATGCAATCTATATTTGTACATTTATATCTACATATGTGTTTATATGTAGGTGATGGGTGTGTGTGTGTGATTTGTATTCAAGTATCGTGAGTTTTTACAATCCTGCTGTCAGATGGCTTTTTCTAGAGGCCTCGAGGATTGTGGGTTTTTTTCCACAGGTGTGGTGGTGGTTAAGTCTGAATATTCTGTACACATGGCACCTGATCTAAAACCCAAGGAGGACAGAGCATTTTACAGGGTCAACTTACAATTTCCTTGTTGCCATTTTAATTTACATGGACAGAGAAGATCCTCTGGGATCTCTTGCCAGTGTTAAGATGACTACTATTACTGTTCCCATGGTAAGCATTGTACAGGGAGTGTTCAATCCACAGCCAGGCTCTGTGTATTGAACTACAGCTATCTTCCATTGACCTCAAAACATTTGGTAAATTAACCTCAAAATCAGTCCTCGTGTTTCTTCAAATAGAAGTGCCTTATATATTTTAAGAATCACTTTTACTCTTTGAAATGCATTTTAAGAGCTTAAGTGGATGTGAATGTCTATCTCCCTACTCCTATCTCCCTTTCCCAATTGTCAGTGAAATATCCCTCTCTTCTTCTTTCTTATTTCTCCATTAAGGCATGATATTCTCTACAGGCCTCTTAGCCAAATAATTTCCTATATAAGCTATAAATTTATGCTTATTGTTGTACATCAGAGCCATCCAATTGTCCTTAGTATTTATTTTACTAAGAGTAGTTGTCAGGCATTGACTTTGAAGGTTTCATCTCTTAACATCATTTGTTCAAAACCCCAGGAGACAATTAGTGATGAATAAAGCTGAAAATAATTTGAGATTCAGCTTAGCAGTTCAAATATTCACTGAATCCATATGGTCTTTTCTTTCTACACTCTTAGAAGCACATTTAGAATTATATCACATCATATAGTGTTTTATCATTTTATTTTTTGATTAAAAAAAAAGTTAGGGAATTCTGTTAAAATAAAATAGAAAATTTTCAATGTAAATTGTTGAAATGTACTCAAAGTAGAATACTGGGGAGAAATGTCATTGTTAGGGATAGAGTCAAGCTTTTGACTTGGTGGAACTAGCTATTATATTTCTACATATGTCTGGAAAGCAACCAATTGTCATATCAGGAATAGAAAGCTTGGATTATTTTATCCCCAAAGTATATAATAATGTAAAAATATTATTTGGTACAAAATATCACATCACCCTACACTGAAACCTACTTTTCTGGGGGTAAAATATATGACTCAAATTATAATAATTTTCATGGACACAGCATCCCCCAATAGCCTCCAAGTGTTCAGTAAATTACCCTTAAAATCTTTCCTTGTGGTTTTACATAAAGAGGTACTTTGTATGTATAAATGGTATCTTAATAAAGACTGATGAAACACAAGTGTGAGTAACTGCTACCATTCTGTTCAGTCATTACTATTCAGCATATTTAGTGCACGCATCAATTATAAAATGACTGATTCTTAAAAATGAAATTTAAATTAATATTAAAAATAATGACTTATTTATTAATATTTGTTTTAAAGAGGATTAGACTGGTTTTTATACTGTAAATCTGTCACCTGGTATATGAAGGTATGCAATTTTGAAATGGAAGAATGCCTGATTTTTTTTTTTATTTACTGAATTTTCATGTTATAGCTAAATCTTTAGCCCCAAATAAATCTATCCTTACTGCTACAATAAAATAATAATGCTCATTACAGTGATGACATTTATGTCTCAGTTGTACTTATCTTTTGAACAGTGAGCTTAAAAGGATTCTGTAAACATTAGAAAGATAAAATAATACCCTTATTGTATGTCTAAAACAGTTTGGTTTTTAAAAAGAGCTCACTTTCTTAATTACAGAAAAAATACCTGATTTGTAATTCAGTCTTAGTGGAGTATCAGTTTATATAGTAAAGAAATTGACCATAATTATTGGAAATTTTTTATCAGGAAGGAAAGAAGGAAAGGATGCTCAAGAAATGTTGGAGAGATTGCTAATATAACAATCTTACAGTTGTAAGATGATTTCTTAAATTATAAGAATATTCTAAGTTGCTTTCGGATTTTCATTATTGCTTAATACACACCACCAAGAAAACCTGAATGGACAAAACCAATCCAAAACATGTCTTTTTGAAGCAAAGACATAGTATTAGCTGGCTTAGAAGATTATAATGTGTGAAAAAAGTAAAAAGCATAGTTTTCTAAGAAATAGAATAGGTCTACAGACACTGCAGTCTGTTTTCCTGTTGGTATAGCAGTGAATAACCAGGTGCTTCCCTGCAGCTACACATGACAGGCAAAATCTCTTTGCATGTGGTAATTAGTTTACAGCACCCTATAGCCCAGAGCCCAGCAGGAATTATTTGCAAGCAAGTACAATATAAACAAAAAGATAGTTCTTCTTGTAAAGTAGCTGACTTGCTTCATTGATCATCAATCAGTTTTTTCTGATGGGAAATTTTTCTCTTGTTTTAGAGATGGCATGTGGATGGAAAGCTAAATTAGCAGAGGTCATAAGAAAGCTATCTTGTTTCAGGTTGTGATTGTTTCTTGAGATAAGTGATAAACTTAGTGAATTTGGGCTATTCTAAACACAAAATGAAAATAGCGCAAGTTTATTTCAATATAATGGATTGAACAAAGCAAACAAAATTTTATGCTTGTAAAACAAATATAAAAAAGAAACAAGTTTAAATACCTTTCATTATTTTTCATAAATCTCTGAATTATTTAGAGAATTTTTGTGTTTCTTACTAAGTACACTTTGAATGAACCTAGATTCAGACAGGATATCTTTATTTGGTATCTATGCTGTATCAGCGCCTTATCTATTTTGCATATATGCACTGTATTATCCAATGCACAGAGCATTCCATGCTCACAGCAAGAAGAATAACTCTCCCCAGGTATTAAAGGAAGATCATAAAAATACCACAGTCTGAAAATACAATTAACAAAAAGGTAAAAGAACTACTGATATCAATGGCAAAATTCACATCATGTATTCCAGACCATAGTAAGGATAACGGCATACAATTACACTCATTTTTTTTTAATGTTTGTTTGTTTCTTAAGTTATCCTTTACAGCCAATACTATACAATTCATAATATAATTACGAATATTCTTAAATTATCCTATGGCACAATATCATGTGTTAGCTTAAATTCAGAAGGTAACTTGAACAGATGGATTTGATCTTACAGTCAGTTGGACAGACAAAAGGAGGATATACAAATGACTGTAGTGGCTTGCCTGGCATTAAGAAATGATGACTTAATTTTGTTTGATTTGGGTCTGTATTCTTAATTTCACATCTGGAAACAAAGTCACTGTACAGCTGACAAACAAAAACCAAGTCAGATAGTCCAGAGGTATACTGGGCATTGTATGCTTGACATTACAATGATTACTACTCAAAATGGAAAAGTAGGGTATCAGGACCCATAGTGACTACTAGACTGCATGCCATGCACTCTTGCCACACAGCCCATTAGCCTAAGTAAAAGCTACCTTGGGATGTTTAGTATCTACTTGCTGTGCCACAAATTGAAATACTGTGTTTTATTGTCTGCTTACCTTCTACAAAATCATTATCTTGCTTTAAAATTCTTAGTAGAAACGTGGTTGTGTGTTAGAGGTTACTGAAAATTAAAACAAATTCAAAATAAAAAAATAAAAATATATAGGATAAATAGTCTTAAGCACTTTGTGACTGTGTATTTAGTAGGCATTAAAGGTTAGTGCTGGAAATTCTTTGAAATAGACAGAAGAAGAAAGGACTGCTTTAATTCAAATTGCTGACAGATATATTTAGTTTATTGGATAATCTGTGAATAAGCTTAATGTTTATTACTGAGACTTATAAACTTAGTGATACAAACCTGGAGTGTTTTCATCATAAATATGTTTTTTATCTTGCACATGACCTGTTTTGCTCAAAACAGAACAGTGCTCCTGAGAGATTAGTTTCTATGTAGATAAATATTAACAATAATTGTCTGGTTGAATGAGCAATTAGCTTTATTTTTCCCCCTCAGACACACATAATAAAAGATTAGCTTTTCATGTATAAAATTGCAAAAAATTTTCTTAGTAAATTAAATTTTTTATATTAATATTTTTACATGTGCTAAGCAATACATATTCTCATATTTATGCAGATACTAAGAAATATATATTTCTATACAATAACTAATTATTGTATGTTCCTAATTTCTAAGATGCCTGCCTTAAGATGTATAAAAATCCTATATTAGAAACCTTAATAATATTGCCTGATCCTCTGGAAACATCTCATATCAAGCTTCTGGAAAATGAGAACTGTAAATCTTTTAATATTTTTGAGGTCAAACATGTCAGAGAGGCCAGGCTCTTAGAGTTTTCTTGGCTATGTCTGTTCCATGACAAAGCCCACAGTTACAGCTTATGCTTAAAACTAGAATGTGCACATATTGTCTATATTCTAGATCCTTGTACACATATATATTAACTCCTTCAGAAAAGCTGAATAGCAACTTTTAGTCCAACTAGAGCAGTACTAGCAAAGTCTGCTCACCTACGTCTTGTCCTCTTGTGTAAATGTATTTCTCCTACAAAATATGATAGAATTGTAGAATAGACTGAGTAGGAAGAGACACTTTCTTGTCATCCACATGAATCCTCCACACTGAAAGGAGGGGGGAGCTTTGAAGATTTCCCAAGGCTGTGCCCAAGTCAAGTTTTTGAGATCTCCAAAGATGGAAATGGCATAACTTCTCTGTAATGTGTTTCAGTTTTTAAACACTCTCATTGTGAAAAACTCTTCTGTCCAGAGAGAACTCCTTTTTCTGCCTTTTGTCTTTTCTCTGTACATCTCCAGGAGGGATGTGAGTCCATCCACTCTTCAGATAGATGACCACAGAAAGTAGATATTACCCTATTATTACTCTATAGACCTCTCATTCTGCTGGACTCTCAGATATTTATGCCATAGGTGGCCCAGAACTGAACACAGTTCACATGTAGCCTCATTGTCCAATGGGCAGGAGCAATCACTTCTCTTGACACTCAGGCTGAAAGTTGCTCAGGTGTATATTCCATTCCACTATCCAGGTTGCTAATGAAGCATTTTGTCAGCTTTAGCTCCTACATCAACCCAATGAGAAATACTGTCCATTTCTGTCTGTCAGCTAAATTTTGAAGTATTTCCACTCTTCTCCAAGAATGGAAATACAGCAAATTTTTTCTTCACCTTGCAATCTACTAGTGTCCAGGCATTAACTTCCTAATTTGGCCACAGAGTTACTATAGGACACTGATAAACAGTCATTAAAATCAAGTTCGTGTCTCCTGCTCTTTCTTTAACCACAGAGTTAAACTTTTTATCACTGAAAATACTTGAGCTGGTTAGATATGATTGTCTTTGTAAACCTCATTTTGCTGTTCTGAAACACCTTGGTCTTTTCTATTTGGACGTGGTTTCAAGGAGTATTTTCCTAATTATCTTCCCAGGGTCTGAGGTGGGATTTACTGGTCGTAATTCCATGGTTGTTCCTTCCTGACATTCTTTGAAGATAGATTTGTCATTTTCCTTTTCTAGACATCAAGGATTTTCTTTGAATGCGGCCTGATGAGGAGATTTTGTCACTTTGAAAGTTTGTCTCTACAAACTTTCTCTATCCATTTACTGAAACTAACTTTAGAATGAGTCACTGTGGTTTTTTGGAGGTATTCCTGAATATTATATGCCTATCTTTTGACTATGCAATAGTAGTCAGTTTGTAAAAGGAAACAATGAATAGAGAAGAGTTTTGCTGGTTTAAGTATGGGTTTCTTTACTATGAAAGATGGATAAACTTTTTAAGTTATTATGAATTGCATCAGGTATAGGAACAGTTGCTCTTAGATGGATGCTACTTTTAAAGATAGAATGAACACTGAATTAATTAGGATTGTCCTGTTTATCTCCTTTGATCAAATTTTAATGTGAGATAAATCAGTTAGGTGTGCACAACTGTATCCCACATCCTTTGAGAATTTTCCCTTTCTTATATCTACTGACTGTTCTTACAGTCTATATTCAAAATTTTGGTTTCCCTTGCCCATTTTCTCTCTTTTTCAAGTTAATTTTACTTTTCATCAAATGGTTCTCTTGTTTGTTTATTTATTTATGCATCATTGTACAAATTTCTGTAGCCTGGGAAACTGCAGACTTATCTCTGTGGTTGGTCTAATCCAAATGCTTTGGATTCCTTTAAGTATACAACAGCATCCTTATAAATTCTTGTATGCAAGTTGCATAGAGACATTGGTTTCCAGGGTTTTGTGGCTTAAAGACTGCTAGTTATCAGGTAACCTTAACAGCTGGAATTCGTTCAAGTGTGGTCAGAACTGCTTTTAAATTTTACTCATAACTTCTGGTTTCATATTGAATATCTGACTTTTTTTAAAAATGTTGGTAATTTGTTTATTATTTCCATGAGATATAATGGTGAGAATGCAAAGCATTTTCAATTGTTTTCTTGTTATGCAATATACTAAAAAACAATATCCATTTATGCTCAAACAGTTGGAGCACTACAGCTCAGTGAATTATTTACTCAGTTTGATTGGGGATACAGAGTGATAATATCAGCAGGAACAATAAAGATATAGCTAGAAAATTCAACACCCTCATTTTCGTTTATAGTCTGTGCCATCACAGATGAAGAAATCATACCTTTGGGATAGTTTCTTTTCATACAATTTCCTCTCTGTGAGTGTAAAGGAAATATATCTTAGCAAAGAATAACTGTTTCCTAATGACCATAAAAGACACCTTACCTTGCCGGGACTCAACTGAGTATGTTTGTACCTGTGTAACTTTGAGTTTATCTGTACTTGACAGGGTTCCTGTATTGATTGCTTTGGGTTTATTAGCCAGGAGTGTGCAAAGTCTACATATTTCAATAGTTCATGTTGCATAGCTTTAATGGATGTTAAATCCATGCTGATCAAATCCTAATTTTTTATCATAAGGTGGGAAAGGAAATAAAAGAACCACTAGTGTTAACAGGGGTGGTGATTTTTTCATCTTTAAATGTTAGCGTATGCTTGTCATTTTTTTCTTAGTTTTTAAAATAGTAATAATTTTGTCTAAGATAATAATGTTCTTCAAAGGGAAAATAGTGGAAAGGTGTGATCCTTCCAGTTCTGATGTGATTTATTCTTATTTTGTAGAAGGATATCAACGGGAAAATTTAAACTACAATTTTTAAGAATGGCCACGTTGTCTGTATATTCAAACTTACCTTTAGGACAGCTACACCTTGCAATATCTTAGAAACAAAGAAATCAGGAATTGTGATTGTTTTTTACAGTTCCCAAATAGTTCCTCAACTCTATGAAGGAACATATTCTCAGTGATTTTTGTTGAAGTTACTCAGACCCACCTAGAGATATTTGAGTAATTTTCCAGAGATAACATGTTTAAGAAACCCATTAACTTAAATTTATTTTTTTTTATAAATTAAGGTATTTTTAAAAATAGATCTCCTACTGGAAGATTGTCTATTATAATTTTGATATTATAGTCAGTAAATTAATTTGAGAGTTATAAAACTAACCCATAAAATCAGCAGAGAGGTAATTAAGTGTTATAATATAGAAACAGCATAGACAAACTGTGAGATTAAAATCCTAACATAAGAGATGAGAGTTTTCTGGCTGGCACCTATTGTAATTGATATAATTAGAAAGGTGAGCTTTTAGAATGTTTCACACCAGAACAAAGCATACTTGAAATTTTATCTCTCGTGCCCAACTAGAAAGAATTGAAGAAGAAAAACGTTTTTCACAGTATTCTTCACTCATGAGTATTGACAGAACATAAATTGTACCCTAATGTACTATATTGTACCCATATATAAGCACAGGTACATTGCAGAACAATTTATTAACTCCTGCATTAAGAGCACTTCATTTGATGCATATTTTTAGACATGTTTTTAGCTACACTGCCTTATCCCCTCACTCTTCCTGAGGTCAGGCTTGTAACAAAATCATTATATTTTATACATATTCAGGTCACAAGCAGAACAATACATTATTAGCTTTATGATTTAACTATGCAGTTATGAAGAAGACTGATTTAGTTTTGCTATCAATTTTAATTTCACATTTAAACAGAATAATTTATGTTTCTTCTAATAATACCAAAATATTGAGTACTTAGAATCATCAAGGTTGGAAGAGACCTTCAAGATCATCTATTCCAACCATCAACCCAGAACAACCATAATCACCCCAAAACCCTATCTACAAATTCCACATCTAGATGTCTCTTAAACAGTTCCACTTACAGGGATGGTGATTCCACCACATCCCGGGTCAATTTATTTCAGTGGCTAAGCACTCTTAGAGTGATAAACAATTTCTAATATCTAACCTGAAACTCCACTGGTACAACTTGAGGCTCTTCCCTCTTGTTCTTTCACTTGAGATATGGCAGAAGAGACTGACCCCCACCTCACTACAACCTTCTTTCAGGTAATTCCAGGGAGAAATGAGGTTTCCCCCTTGCTCCCTTTCACTACTAAACAGAGATAAACATTTATTTCAAAGTGCCAAATAAACCAATTACCATATTTTCTTTGAATTGACTTTCTGCAAATTTGAGTTCGGTCTTACACACAGGACACTGTATAAAGTCTTCTTTTTCTCTGAGTAGGAAAAAGACCCCTAAACATTTTCTTCCTTTGTCAAACACCTTCTAAAATGCTTTATCAATTACTTCCAGTAGCAATCATACTGTACAGGTTTCTGAGCCTAGGAAGCAGAGACCTTTTAAAACATATAGCATTAATAACCTCTGAAGATAAATAAGTAAATTACCTGTCCACTGTGACCCTTTAGGGAAATGGAAATTACTTCTCTGTGTAACATCACTTCGGGCCTGCAAAGCTGTCAAAGGTATTTAAATCAAAAGAAACCACATGTGCTTGTCAATACTTGGCAGGAAGATCTCTAAAGTCATATAAGTACTGCAGGCATAATTTAGCGTGGTCATTATTGTTTTTGTTAAGAGTGTGAATTGATCAATAAAGACACTGTTATATAGGACCATATCTCCTGTCTTTTTGGCAAAAAGTAAATAAGAATACTTTACAAACAGTCATTTTAGAGATTTTTCTGAGTTTATTGTAGTGTGAACCAAGCAAGGAATGGTGTTCTATCTAGTTTACATTTTATAAGAAGTGGATGAGGCAGATAGCAATTGTATAATCTTACAGAGCTTTAACTAAATATTGATGTGAAGTTTCAGTTCTATTACAGGATGTACAGCAGGACTATTGAATGAGAAAGGAAATATTTGACACTTTTTGTGCTTAACTATTAAGCAAGTGTGTTTAGACCGTAGAAAAGACTGAAATGTCTCATTCTAGGATACAGAAAGATGAAACTACTCTGAATAAAAAGTGGCTTGAATAAATAAAATGGAAATAAAGGGAGTAAAACTGTATCTGAAAACATCCTCCTGCTGTAATTTTTTATGCTCTTTATGGCTATCTTCACATGGCAACCATGAGCTGGTAAGGTTTGATTTGTATGTAGGAGAAGTTATTACTATATTTTAATTTTTATCAAGCATGCTATTGTTCATGACATAAAATATTATTGATCACAGTTTTACAGGAATTATAGGTGATATATATTTTTAAGTGTGAAATGTGACATAGCAAATAATTTCTAGAAAATGTGCTACTTTTTCTAAACCTTTATATTCCTAGTTGAAATTCTAATAAAAATAAAAGGGCAGTGGAATGAGAAGGAGGTGCCCCTTGAAAGGGAGTAAAACTGTTTTTTGTGTCCCTTCTGTTTGTGTCCCTTATTGACTGAAGTAAAACAAGAACTTGAATTTGACATTTCTCTATTCCCTGGTAAATACTAACGATGCAATAGAGATTTAATTCATTTTGCTAAGTACTTTATCCCTGAGTGTGGGCAGAAGTAGATGTGTACAGAAGAGTTAAAAGCTAAGAAAGTCTACATGAGTGCTTCACTTGACTACTCTCCCACAAACACGACAGGTTGTGGCTTCCAACTTGAAAGATTTTATTTTTCTTTATTCTGATTAAGTTTCATTTGAGAGCATAAAAAGTATCATGAACTGAAGCAGATGTTTCTCATCCAGGACTAGATATGGTGCAGACTTCACAAAGCAAATAAGATATGTTTTTCTTTTCCTGGAGAAGCAGGCAAGTCTAATTTTAGACATGACAAAACAAGTGAGCACAACAAATAGTGTGGAAGGGTGGAAGCTGAAGAGGGTCGCATTGAGATTACTGGGTTACTTGGGTCCATTTCATGCATATCTTCGTAGTATGACTCTTCTATTTGTATATGACATTTTTTAAGCTTCTGTAAGTATTCCAGAAGTATCTAGACAGGCATCTAAAGAAAGACAAGAAGGTGTGTCTAAGATTTAACAAAAGTAAAAGATGCTATAAAGGGAAGTAACTATGTATAGGAAATAAGAGTCTATATTTCTGTGCATGTCTTTTGTTTTTCTTTGTGATCTTCTAGCCATCAAAAGATATTCAGATGATGACTAATCTGTGTTATCCATGCGGAGTCACATCTCAGACTTTCTCTTTTGCTGGATATGTAAATATAGATTTGTAAAATAACTCCAGGGCGATGGTTAGTTACCATTTCAGCCTTACAATAGCTCCTGGATGAAGCATGGGCAGGTTCTTTGTATTGTTTGAGGGTAGGTGCTCAAACTGTTGACCAGAACTCAAATCTCATCTCGAAAAGGAAGATTCTTAAGATAAGAAGTAAGCCAATTCTGTCTGAGGGGGTTAACCTTGACTGAGGTCCAAATGTTTGCTTAGGCATTCAATCCCTTCTGCATCAGGATGAGGAGATAAAATAGGATGAGCATGCTCACGGGTTGAGATAAAGGCAGGGAGCTACTTAACAGTTGTTGTCATGTGTTGAAAAAATTCAGAAGATGAGAAATACACTTAGACTACACCTTTCTTCTCCCCTTTTCCAAGTTCTACTTTATTATTCCTTCACTCCAGGTTCCTCTGCCTACCCCCAGACAGAGAAGGGAGCTGGAGGGGCAGATTGTAGTCAGTAACAGTCATAGTGGTTTCTCTCTCACTTCTTGCCCACCTATAGGTCCTTTCATTTTATATCCAATACACTTTCCCCAGCTTTCCCTTACCATCTTTCTAAGCCACCCTTTTTATGACTACTGGCCAAAGTTTGGTAGATGGACTTTTATCCTATATTTTAACCTCTGAGAAGGGTGCCCTTCATATCAGAAACAAAGTTCAGAACTGCTCAGGCAGTAATCCAAAAGTCACTTATCTGGCTGATTTATCCACGGTGTATCTTTAAAAGAGGCTTTCTGTTCTATTTCTGTGAGGCACAGGACTCACTAGAAGGCTCAGCACTGTTAAGCAGAGGCACACATTATGCATCCCTGGACAAGGCATATGCTTATGATGCTCAGGCCTCTGTTTCTAAATGTCTTCTGTTGTATGGTTGTGGGCCTGGGACAGTCACTCCTCAAGATGAGCTTAAAAATCATGAGAAAAGGATGTGCAAGACCAGGGCACATCCTTTCTGAAGGCAGAAAAGATGAAGTCATATAAATACGACTTTGCAACCTCTAAAAACATCAGTGTATTATCAACACTGCTACCATACTACCTCTAAAACTGAACATCATACCAGCTTAAACCAGCTGCTAGGAAGAAAATTGACTCTATTCCAGAGAGAAAGAATTTACAAATTTCTTGAAATTTAAGTATTTCAAAAAATAGGGATGAGGATTTTCCAAAGCAGTCAATTTTTTATTTCTTCCTTATTTTTTTTCAATATGCTCAGGGAGTAAATATATGGGTAAGCAATAATGTTCTCTGGTAAAGATGTAAGAATGTTATATGAAACAGCTAAATATAGGTTATTTAGAAGGAAAATGCAAATTAAAAATATTAGAAGTGTTGTGAATAACCTGTTTTTTGAAATAGTACCCAATTATTACTATTGAGTCAGAGGAATAAAGGAATAAAAACGAATATTCAAAGATTCAAAAAAGGTATGCTAAGAGCCTAAAGAGAAAAGCATACAAAGGTGAAAATCATGTTGGAGACATAATTTTATTTATGTTGCCAAAAAGGGGGTAAAACTGTTTTCTAGCACAATGAATGCTCTAGTTTTCAGAGTCGTCCATCAGATACAGAACTCAGGAAAGGTTGTGAATGGTGTGAAAACTAAAAAGGAAGCAACTCTTTTAACCTCTCTCCTACCATACTTGAGATACCTCAGAATATCTCCTAGAATATTTTTTGTAAGACTCCAATGTATTTAGCAGCAGTCAGGACACATTGATTGTGAGAGAAGTCTACAATCATTATGAAGTTCACACACATTAAAAGATAGTAATTTTAAATAAGTTTTCTTCAGATTCTTGACTGTCATTTAATATTTAACTCTATCGACATTTCTTCTGTTCAAGAAATGGATGGACTAATGTTCTGGAAATTGAAAAGTTATGTAAGAACTGAAACCAGCATATATAATAAATTAAGCAATAGGAACTTGACTAATAATTCAAAACTTAGGTTGTATGTATATCTTTGACACTTATTTTCATCATACAATTAATCTTTAATTATGATGGTAATATACTATGTCTTTAATCCAGAATAATAATGGGTTTTAATGAACACTTAATTCACAGCTGTAAAAATGTATTGGCTATGGTAAATTTATTCCAATTATCACATAATAGTTAAGAATTGTTATATGATTAATTTATTTTTATTACAATTTATTTATTTAATTACTTTTCATCAAACAAATTAGCCTCTATTGTTTTGGTTCTGATTGGAGCTACAAATTATTGACACATTTCTGTAGCTCTCTACTGCCCATATTTCTTTGAATATTAGAGCAGGACTAGTAGCTAATACAGCAGTAAAAATTGACAAGTTCCAAAAATCACCAAGTATTCCCTGTTGCTGGGTTATATTACTCCTGTATGATTTATGTTGCTTATAGTAGAACTTTATGAAACAATTTTTATATTATTTTCTTATAAACTGATTGTGTTTAGTCTTTTTTGTCTTTTTTTGTCTTTTTTTTCTTTCGTATTAGACAGGAAGCTTAAATGGTATAAAAATCGGACAAGATATATTCATTTATATAATGAAGATTTTGGTTCTGATCCTGCAGTAGCTTATGTATTTGTATTTTATCTCTGACTCAATTGGATTTAGCAGGATCCTATCTATGTTTAAAATTAATAGTGGCCACAAGCAATTTAAAGGCATACGGTGTAAACATATAGAATAAAATTCTGTAAAGTCTGCACAGAACTCTCACAAGAATCTTGTGCCTTTCTAGTCTTTAGATTGAATGATATCACCTAAATTTAGAAGACTTATAAATACTTATACTTATTGATTCTTTTAGCACTGTGAAAAGTCCTTTACGTTAGGTTGAATTTCTAGTCAATGGGGAGGTGATAATAATTCAATGCAATTGCTTTAGATGGGGAATTTTTTTTGTTTATAAAAGAAGTGTAAGATGATTA
The DNA here is from genome assembly GCF_001522545.3 of Parus major. Taxonomy (NCBI): domain Eukaryota; kingdom Metazoa; phylum Chordata; class Aves; order Passeriformes; family Paridae; genus Parus; species Parus major. The sequence goes on along the minus strand of NC_031770.1, from coordinate 71,834,595 downwards.
TTTATTTTCAGGAAGCAGCAAAAGCATGGCAGATATGTGAGGGAAGATAATGTGGGAGATGACCACAGTGCAAGCAAGACAATTACTGTACTGAGAAATGTATCTGAACAGGGCAGTGGTGTTGGTAATAATAGTCTCTGTTTACAGTCCAGAAGTCATCAGGTGTGGCAATCTGTGTCACAAGGTGAGACAGTGAAGGAGCCAAACAAAAATCTCAGTTTTTCTAAAAGCCATAATTTAGGAAAAAAAGAAATGGAGGCTTTAATGAGGAGAAGTAGTAACATGTTTTATTCTTAAGTAGTGTAGTATATTGTAATCAAGTATCCATCTAATATGCTGGATATTCTTGAAAAAGATTTGAAATATTGTAATTTTCCAGTTCTTATGCAGTAAGATATGGATTAAGGACGTAGTCCTGCACAGAAACCCTGTAAAACAATGCCTAGAAGAATCATACACTTTTCTCTAGTGAATGGGAGAATGTAATTTTCTAGAGCTGAGATTAGACAGATACTTTGTTGTTTTCAGTAATATCCAGCATTGGATCAGTGTGTTCATCAGTTCATGAAAAAGATTGGGTAAGATTCTTATGATTTATCAATTTCTGGTCATTAGATGAAGCATTACAGCTTGTGAAATCTTTGTGCTAATGGTTCTGCAGTGAAACGTTGTCTGCTCACTTCTTGGTCTGATTGTGCAAGAGATGTCTATGTGCATGTAAGTGGGTAATCATATTTTCTTTACTTTTCTTCATAGTAGAAGAAAACTGGCAATTTTTTAAATTTGTTTTTCTTCATAGTAGAAGAAACCTGTCAAATTTCCTGGATCAGGTGATGCAGAGGAAAATGAGGAAATTTGACAGGTTTGAAATAATGCTGGAATAGAACAAATAGTGTAATTTTGTGCTGTGTCTGTGGCATATATTGCTGAGCTATGAGGAATCTGTTGATCACATCATGCTCTAGATAATATTATTGTTATATAGTTTGGTCCTAATTTATTTACATATTCATTTTAAAAACACACAATAGTTACATGGTGTTTGAAATATCATTGAAAAGAATGTAATTTAAATAAACTAAGCACAGCTACCGGTAAATAATCTCATTAGTCCCTTAAGCTATACTTGCATCATACTTCTTTGCAATCGTATTTTCTTTATTTCCCTTGCCTATATTCATAATTCCATGAGTATAGGGAAGTATTTTATCTCACTGTATCAGACCAAGAATTAAGCTTATTGTGTTTGATTATTGCCTTGTAATTTCAAACTACCTTCTAGAACACAGATTTTTCTTAGCCTTTCTATAGCTGTTATGTAGCTTCTATTTGGGACAGAACAGAAGGAAGTATCATGTCAGAGATAAGGATGGAAAATTTATTCACATCATCATAAAAATCATTTGGATTTTTAAATAAGAATTGAAGTCCAGGCACTATAATGGTAGCTGATAACTGTCATGGATTTTTAGGTAACATTCAGTATCAACCTGTGTTTTAAAAGTCCCTTGTGTTTTGCTTTTTTGACCCTGAGGGAAAAAAGTAAAATAACAAATAAAAAATAAAAAAAGCTGGTTTAGACCTGGAAAAGTTCTCTATAAGAATTTAACGCATAGCATGCTGACTATGATTGAATGACAGTATCTGATACCTGTTTTGCAAATATCTGAAAGCAACACACAAAATTCAAATGGCCTGTATATATTACTAATGGTCCAAACAGTCCTTTTCCCACAAGTAATATCAATACTGTTTTAAATTCAGTTCTGTGTAATATTCCTAGGCAGCTGTGTTTTCATATAATGAAAATGCAATTGCAAATATTACTCTACTAGTCCATTTTCTCTTCTCTCTAAATTGCAGTTTTGGGTGTTCAGCTCTTTTTAACAATTTTTGTTGCTCTCCAGAAGATACAGCTTAAATTAAAAATGTCCTTCCAGATATTACAGTCTGAATTATGCATATTATTAATTTGCTTTTAAAATATATTACTATCTTCATAATGTCAACAGAGATAAACACTGGTTTTGATTTGAGAACTGTTGAAATTGGTGGACAGTACCCTTTACACATTCTCAGCAGATTTGAATTGATCTAGAACATGCTAGACCACACCTTCTGTGAAAGCAACTGAAAGCAGCAGTCAGTGTGTGACTACTGCTCTGAGTGTAGTGGGTGTCCAAAAACCCTGTATCCACAATCACATCTAAGGTCATCTAGACTGAGTCCCGTGGCTCTCTATGAATCTGTGTTTTTATTTACAGATCAAAACTGTAGAAACTGTTCAAGTATATCCAGAATCAGTCACGTCTCTTCCTGAGTTTCACTCAAACTGGACATTGGAAGGGCGGAGTGGGTGCCTGCAGGTCAAGAATTAACAGAATCTTGAAACATCATGTCAGGACTTTCTGTGCCAGGAGTGCACAGAATCAAGCTCCTAAATAAAAAGAGAAGCAGAAATGCTAGCAGTAGATCACAGTTAATATCATGACAAGTTCTAGAGTCAAACAGGCTCAAGAAGCCTAAAAAGATCACCAGTCCTGGCTCCAGCACTAATACAGCTGGTAGGGTGTCCAAGGTCCTGTGGGCACCATCTGGACTTCATGGAGGTACCTTTTCATAGCTGTGTTTCTCCACCCTGGAGATAAGTTTCTTGCTTTCTATACAAATTAGTTGTCAGGTGAAGTTGTCAGGTCTTCCAGACCTTTCTGAAAATAGGTTTGAGGGCTTTAAAGGTCTTTGGTGGTCTGATCAATCTGTACTGGGTCAGCCTTTGATCAATAGTCCATGTGTATTTTTTGACCTCTGACCTGTGCTTGAGCTGTACTGTGTTGTGCTTATTTCCAGGAGCCAGAACAAGGACATTTGTCCCAGAAAATGCTGCCATATCTCCAATGTACTCCTTCTCCAGTCACATCACTTTCTTTACTACATGTTCTTACCACCAGCCTTTGGTAGGCTCCATGGCTATTCAACTACATGTGTTTGAGACACACACAAGTCGTACACCTTGTCTTCTGGGCTTCTACACTGTCATTCAAATGTTGTGTGAATGCAGAGTATAATAAATTATAGTCTGTCTCAAATAATTTGCAGTTCTGAAGTAGGTCTGTCTGATCATTCACCAAATGAATTCAATTCAATTCAATTCAATACTAATTTTAATTTATAATATCATGGTATATGTCTAAAGTGGAAGTAAATTTAACACAAATCTTTCTTTCTTGTGGATTACTGATGTAGCTGACTTTTAAACATTGTTTGCATTAGCCAATAATTTCTGGAGAGTACTTGTGCCTTTTCAGTGGGTAGCAGCAATTAGGAAAACTGGAACTCAAGTCTTGTAAAGTTCATTTATAGTCTATTTTTTTCAAGCATTTCAGACACCTGAAGGTGTTAGAGATTAAAAGACTGTATATGAAATGTTAGAATAAACAGTAATAGAAATGTATAAATGGGAAGAGTACCTGTTATCAGTGGTCAGAAAAATCAATCTTTACAATTGAATCTGTTCACTGAAGTTCTCTTTTTGCTTTATGCTTGTTTTTTATGAGCTAGTGTTCTGCATTTAAATTAGTAGGAATGTAGTCTATTAATCAAGGAAAGTGATTATTCTTATAATATAATTTATTATATCACATTTAAATACTGTGAGCAGTTCTGGGATCAGGCAGAAGGAATTTTCCTAACAGTCACTTTCTAATAAGAGAAGTTGATCGAGAAAGTTGGTGTTCTTTATACTTAGAAACAAGGGAGGTTCTAGCCTGACTTAAAGAAAAAAAAAGGCGTTGTTATGATAACAGCATGGAAACATTTTTCCCAAGAAGTTGTGGAATTCTTGTCTTTGGGCATTTCTGAGACCTGAGTGAACAGTCCCTTGTTGTGAAATAGTGGACATTGCCCTGAGCAGGATCCTGGCTTATAAAACCTGCTAGGTGAACCTGTAACTGTGATTTATGAATATTTATTGCAATAGTCAAAACAGCGTGAAACTTATATGCATATGTAATACATACAAAAAATTGATTAAAGGATCCATACCTTAAGATTTTTTACGCTAGACAATCTAATATCATAGATCATCCTTAAAATAAGGAGCAATATTTATCCATAATAAGCCAGTATTAATGTTCCTTACTTTACAAGTAGAGAATTCTAAAACTATAGGACTCAAACTGCATTTTTTCTTGTTCCTAAAGGCACCTTGTATGTCTTATAGGTGGTTCCCCCTTTTTTTTACAACTATGGAAAATTTTTCTATGCTTCAAAATAATATAAAAATAGTTAAATAAGATATGCCATCAGAACAAAAAGGTAAAAATACCAAGTTACGTTTTAGATTGTTCAGTAATGTCACAATCACTAAATACAACACTTGAATATATATATTTCAATAAAAAATATGTTTGCTTTGTCTAGAAAACATTGTCCTCACTAGAAAAAGGTGTTTTCCAATTTAATCTTCAAATATCTCTCAGCAAAAGAGAATAAAAACCTGCTTCAGTTTCACCGAGTGTTTGGTTTCCAGGTTTTGTTGGATTGACAACAACATGACATGAAAGATACTTAGACTTTTAATGAGACAGTAAACTTCTGATCTAGTTTTACTGTAAAGTTATAGAAGAATTCAGGTCACAATTTTTAATTAGAACCTAATCAACATTTTTGAACAGGATATCAGTATTTGGAGATCCAAATGAAACAGTTCTTTGTCAAGTAGACACTTTTAAAATGAGAGGTGTTTTAACATTACATTAAGAACTTCAAAGTGGAACATGTTATTTTCTGTATTATAATGTGTTTGAAATATTTTTATGAAGAAAATCCTGTTTTTCAAAGTGACAGATTAATTATTCAGATAGGTTTGATTATAAGATACATCAAAAAGGTTCTTTCATAAAGGTTGCCTATCCTAGGGTTTTTAACAGAGTGGCTTTAATGATTTGAGAAATTATGAAAATACATTAATATTGATTTAATAATTAAAATCTGAAATATTTTTAATTATTTTGATGATGTCTTGTGCTAGTTCCATTCTTCTGTACTGCAATGATTTTCATTTTTTTTACTCAAATATGTTATGCATATGCATTAACTTGTGTTCATTATCAAAGATTTGAAGACATGATTTAAGCATAAAATAAAAGTCCCTCTCAACAATGTGCCTCCAAGTTCAGGCAGGCATGGTGATTAAATCTCTTAAATTATTAGAATAACCCTGCACATTGGAATTAAAATTTAAAGTTCTACAAAAGTATCATGAGGAAGAGAGAACTGAAAATCTTCTATTTACGAAAGAAATTGTAACAAAGAATAATTTATCTAGACATGTTTGCTTGTTTTAGCAACAATTGATAAAATAGCATTTAGATATGAACCTGTCATAATGCACAGCAATTGCAAAACCATGAATTAAAATAGATTGATTGTATATAATCTGTTTTTAATCTATTGCCAGACTCAGGCATCTTTCTTCTATCTCCGTTGTATCTATTTTTGAGATAATTAATTTATTGTCTTTTCCTTTATGTTTATCTTTTTCTTTTTCTTTTTTTTTTTTTTTTTTCTTTTCTCAGAGCCTGGCCCTGCAAGGTGCTTGTGAGTGTCCCCAGCTTCTTTTGGAAAACCTTTCCAGGGATGCTACTGTGCACCTCACAGGACAGGATGCAATTCCTTTAATTTGCTATAGTATTATTTTTCTGTGAATTGTAGTGTTTATTGCCCTTGTTTGGTGATTAACAATGTCACTTTTACTGCTAACTATTTATTTTCTGTTATATTCATTATTTGTAATACTGATAGGAAAAAATATTTTGCCTGATGTATTTCTTTTTCTAGTTAATTTCTGTGATTTAACACATATTAATTTTCTTTCAAGATGCAAAATACTGGCACAGTGGTTATAAGAACCTAATACTAAATGGAACCAATTGTCTGTAATTCTATTGGTGTCAATAGAAGAATAAGTGCTTTGATGTTTACAGGTGGCATTTGGAACCTTTCAGAGCCAATCTCTATGCACCTTTATCAGTATCAGCCATAGTTTAGAATGTTAATTTTCAATATTATTTTTTCTTTTAATATTGCTGTTAAATATAATTCAATCTCACTGTAAAAACTTTAAATCATTATTTTCTTTATAACCTCTCTTGTTTTTCTTTTTCTTTTGCAGCAGATTTGCTGGATAGACTTTGTGATGGCTGCATTTTAAATCTGTCCTTTTTTGTCTGTCAATTACCACAGGTTTAGTCCCTATGAGTGGTATAACCCACATCCTTGCAACCCTGATTCAGACGTGGTGGAAAACAATTTTACCTTGCTAAATAGTTTCTGGTTTGGAGTTGGAGCTCTCATGCAGCAAGGTATACGACTCAGTCTGCTCTTTCTCTTGGGCACCATGTCCCACTTTTTGCTGGGGGTAACAGCTCTCTGGCGCAAGTCACTTGCATGAGTGCCTCTGTGCATGTAGCCATAAACCAGCTTTTTTATGATTATCCAGGCATTCCCAGCACCTTAGGAATTAGTCTGAAGACAGATAAAAGATTTAAAACTTAAAAAAGTACAGAAGAGTCACATAATTTATTTTCTAAACAGGAAACCCTTGCTGTCAGTTAAATTAACTAATCTGTCCATTATCTAGAAAACCTCCATTTAAACAACCTAAAAAAGAGTACTTCTTCGTCAGATAAGAGTATAATGTAAAAATCTATTATTTTTAAAATTTTTGTGGAGAAGCCTTTCAACTAGACAAAGATTTTATCTAGTAGCTAGAACCTGTAAAATAAAATAATATATGAGATTTAATCCAGTCCAGTCATAATTTATATTTTTAAAATCAGAATGACCATTCTTAAAGATTTAAATAAAAAGTCTATATTCAGCAATCCATGCACTGAGAAACTGATGCCATTGCTGACAATAAAATTGGCAGCTGTGTAGTCATATTGCTCAGAATAAACCAGCAACCAGTTTTAACTATAACTATCTTAGTAAAATGCTTAAGCACATTCTTAAAAACCTGTCATTTCCTTACCATATTCCTCTTATTTTGACAGCATACCAAATATATAGATCCATAAAAATATATCACCATTTTATTACCCTTCTCCATAAGGATTTGAACACAGTCATATATTATCAGACACATTTGAATAGCACAGATTCAGTTTTTGGTCTGGCATTTCACTGGGCAGTACAGTGTAATACAAAAGATTGTTAAAGAGCCATTAAAAGGAATGATTTTTCTTTCTGGAAAAAGAACTGCTGCATATCCCCCCAGAAGAATCATAGAAAATGTTGGCAGGAACAAGTACATATTGGTTTTAATGGATATACCTGAGCAATCATTTTTAAAACTTCCCATTATAAGTACACCAGCTATAAATCCTGGTTTTAACTCATCAAATGATTTCATCAAGCTTTCCTGTAACTGCAGTAAATATTCTGTCATATATCAGGTTGATAGGCTTAAAAAGCCTCAAATGCCTCAGCAAAAAGTACTGTGCTCAGAAAAACATTAATTAATGGTAAAAAGAAATCAGGATTTCAAATCAGAAATAAAAATACATCTCTAGTTTGCTGTTTACTCTCAGCTAGGTTGTCAATATATATTTCAAGAAATTAGATGAAGCACAGTTGCCCGATACATGTTTGTAAGATAATTATTGCTTTAAGGAAGCTATTGAAAAAAAGGATGCTGAATGAAAGAAGGTATTTTGAATTCCATTCACAGTTCTCAGGATTGTAGGTATCAATGCTGAATTCTATTTCTTATGTGGCTGTATGCTTCATATTTCTGGAGGATGGAAAAAACAATTCAGATTTTCACATCATCTTTTTGCAAGAAAAAGGTATTTTCGTCCATAACATCTAAACATTGTTTTTGAGAATCGAAATAAGAAAAACACCCTCCCAACCTTCATTTAAAAAGATATCTGTGGAGGATAATAGTTTTCCTTGGAGGAAAACTAGTTTTTCAGAATAAAGGCTGACCCTCTGTCCTTGACTTATATTATTTTACCTTTACTCAGTTCATCCTTTAATAAATTTTAAAGGCATCATTTTAGGGATGCAGTATCAGTCTTGATTTTGATGATTGTTTTAAAAAAATTCTCAAAAACCTTAGGTCATCTAAAAGTAGGCTTTTAGACAAGCATAGAAGTTCTCACCTAATAGCCATAACTTTCCACTAGAAACAATATAGAAACGTTTGGCCCATACTCATATTAACTTATTAAGTGCTGCTTCGTTACAAAAGATTTGCGTAGTGCTGGAGGTTACATGATAGAGGGAACTCATACATGTCTTGCTGGCACCTCTCGCTCCCAGGAAACTGTGGGACATAGTGCTGGACATGACGTTACCTTGGGTACATGACAGTCAGCCCCTGACCAGGCTCTGTTTCATGGGCCCAGGTGGCACTCGGTTTCAGTCCTTGGTAAGGTATGAACTTGTGGTAACTGGGGTAACTGTGGCGAATGTCTCCACTCTTCTTCTCTTTCCAGTCCTATCTGACTTTACTGGTGTTGGTTTTTTAAATGAAACGAGAGCAATTTAAGAGTTCATGATAGTGGGCTTGTTGGGAAATCTCTTAGTGTTATGGTGTCTAAGTGTCTGACTAACAGGGCCTAGGAGCAACTACATCAGACAGGTACTTTTCTACTTTTTCCCTTGCAGAATTCTAGGCAGAGTCTGGCGCTGGAGTTGGCTGTCATGTCCAAGTCTGTCAGCCTTTTTTGTTTGAAACAGCAAGGGTAAGATGAACTGCAGGGTAAGATGGGCTGTTTTTGAATATAGTAGTCCAGTTATGATACCACTTCTTTTTTACCTTTTCTTTCGTTTTCTTCCTCCCTGCCTCCCCAGTCCTTCTGTTCTTTTTTTTGGCATTGAGTTTGGAAGTTTGACATAATCTTTCACCTATATGAAGATGTGTTACCTTGCTGGACCAGTTCCTTAACTAATTCAATATAAGCACTAAAATTTAACAGGAATAAAATAGTCCATCTTGCCTTCATTCCATTTTACCCAGGAAATTTAAGATCAAACATAGTAACCAATTAACAAAAAGGGGTTGTTTCGGTACAGTGCTATAGTGGATATGGTGAAACCTTGTTTCCTTGAAAATGAGTTTCCAGATACTTCTAAAAGATCTTATATAAAATTCTTAAAATGAAGCTTGAAATTATTTATTTGACATCATTAGAAATTTCATTTCATTCAAATATAACATTATGGAAAATATCCATACATGCTCATTTATAATAAATATTTGTAATTTTATATTACAGTGAATTTAATTTATTCCTATTTTTAGTAATTTAACACAAGAGGAGTTTATGTGCTTCAATTTGTCTCATTAGGCTCTAAATAAACATTAAAAATTATGCAAATTACTATACAGTGTCTATCTCTCCCTCCATTCTTTAGTGCCATGAGCAGGCAACTCCAGCAATGCATTATAATCTATCTTTATCTAGTTTATGCATAGAAGTCTAATATTTTTATTGTTATTGCATTAAATTGAAGTGTGTAGCATAGCAACCCATATTTATATGAAATTCTGGGGCTAAACATAGAGATGGGAGATAATAATTTTTTTAATCTAAACATTTAATAAACTATCCTTTACAGCAATGCAAATGACAAAACTAAAAAGCATACTTATAATAGATTAATTTGTTTCTTCAGATATGAAATCCTTTATTTCACATCTGTTATCTTCATCGATTGCTCATTTTTTCTGGAAAGCAAGTTGAAGAACTGCTTTTTTCGTATTGGTTTTTTATATATGTGTTTAGAAATTTTTAAATAGCACTGATCATTGAATCTCCCATTACTATATTTTGATTCCCACAGCTCCAAAAAGATCCGTCTTTATATATTTAACCAGTTATTTTGCATTTCAGTTGTGTGTGTTTGTACAAGCAGTACGTGTAAACCTGTAGCTTAAAGATTTTTTTGCACAGTGATTCCATCTCCCCACTGTGGCAAAAAGTGCTGAACTCTTATTAATTGTTTTCTGTGCATCCGTTTCACCTTTCTCCCCTGGTTTTCGTTAGGTTCTGAGCTCATGCCTAAAGCCCTCTCCACCAGGATAGTGGGAGGCATTTGGTGGTTTTTCACACTTATCATCATTTCCTCGTACACTGCTAACCTAGCCGCCTTTCTGACAGTGGAACGTATGGAGTCCCCTATTGATTCTGCTGATGATTTGGCCAAGCAGACAAAGATAGAGTATGGGGCAGTTGAAGATGGAGCAACCATGACATTTTTCAAGGTAAGTTTTATATTCTGTTTGAAAAGATGTTATGTCCTGATTTTGGGGGGAAATCTTTGGCCCCTTACTGCAGGGCAACCGGTACGATTCCTGATGCTGTTAAGAACAAGTGAAACAATTTTTTTTATTTATGATTAGAAAGACAGCAAAGGAATCAAATGAAAAATCCATCACAGAAAACAAAAAGTTTCTTTGATGATTTTTTTCTAAAGAATTGAATTTATAGCAGTGAAGTACATGAAGAAACCTGAATACTTTGCTCAGATCTTCTATAGCTGTGTACAAGATTAAGCTTTGTCATATAAAAAGTTACTTTCAATTCAGCAGCATTATACCTAATTGTACTTTTTAATAGAGAAATACTAAGAATACTAGGGGCTCTACTAAGGAAAACCTTTTGGGCTTCATAATTTTGAGAAACTTTTGAATGAAATTTTGGGTCCATATAAAAATCTCAGATTATCCCAGCTTTTTTTGTTCCTTTTAACCTCATACTAAGATAATTCAGTTTGAAATGTAGTGAAGTGAGATACTGAATTGGAGGAAAATATTTCTTGCCTAGATTTATCAGGCATTTAAGCAGACTTTAACTAGTGATAAGTATCTATGAAGGCAGTGAAGACGCTATTTTTTCCAACTCCTTATGTTGGACAGCACAGAGGTGTCTCAGAATTTCCAGAGAGATATTTAACAATATCTACCTGATTGTTGGTAATTTCTAAAGACCTTTGGCTAATATAGTCTAGTTTTAAGAGTTATTATGCTATCACCTAAAGCTCTACATTGGCTGTCACATTGGCATTTGTAATCAGCAAACTGAGGACCAAGGCAGCTTTTAAACTGGCACAGAAATTGAAGAGTGTGTGCTTAGTTTCTCTCATGAAATTCAGAGACCAGAAAATTTGTTTACATATCAAGATTAAATAATCTCTATTTAACCTTTTGACCATAGACCTTGTACCCAAAGTGTACAAATAGTTTTAATTAAAAAAAAGTAAAAAATTTCTAAGGCTTTCAGCTTCTTATTGGAAATAAAAATCATTCAACTCCAATATCTTAGAATGCCTCAGGCTGATTAACTTAAAGCATGCATTGACAATGTTCTGAGTATTCTCCTCAGAATACTTGTTGGAAATGGAGCTGATGAAATTGATAGAAGTAACTAATCAATTAGAGATCTCTTTATGTCAGGAAATATGTAAATCTGTTAAAAATAACATTGAAATTTTAAAGACCTAGTTTTTAAAAGAGTCAAAATTATTTTTTGTCTTGAGACATAAAGAAATAATACAAGGTGTTTATTGAATTACCAGAAAATGCTATAGGGATTTAACCTAATTTTAGTATGGGAGAAAATTTTGGCCTAATTCTATTTCAGATTCAAACTGTGGATGCTGAAATATTAGGAAGCAACTTCAAATTTTTAGTTTCCTTCTCATTCTTAACTTTCTTATTAATTTTTTTAATTTATTTTTTTATTTAATGCCCCTAATGTGTGTTTTCTAAGTTTCTAAGTGCACAGAGATTATTCCTATTTCTGTGGAATTTTTTCCCTTAACATAGCATTCCCTTATCTGCACAATTAATTTTTTCTGCTTTCTTTATTCATATATATCAGAAAATAAATATATTTTCTAATTCTCTAATATATTGTATCCAAGAACTAGAGTTGCCTTACATCTAATGAAATAGAATTTTCATATCCTTCATTAAAGATTTTTATTTGCAGTTGAAATAACCTAGACTTAAACACAACAGATTAAGATGTCAGATCACATAATTTAGGGTTTTTTTACATTAATGAATTCTCCTCCTTCACTATGAGTGAAAAAGAGAAATCATAAGAAAATAGAATTTCTTTATTCAGCTGATAAATTTTAGGTCAAATTGCGGTTCTATTGAACATGTATTTTCTGGACTTTTTGTGTGAACAGATCATGATTAGCAAATGTTTTATGACATGAAACTGAACCAATAATTAAGAACTGTTCCAACTCGAAACCAAATGATTTGAAATATTTTTCTGTTGTTTACTATCTCATCTAGTAGTGAATGAATTTATATTATTTTCTGCTGCTATTAATATTTTTATTATTAATGGATATTATTTACCCAATGAAATTAATTTAAACTTAAGCAGTAGACATAGCGACATCTGTTCTCACAGATTATCAGTAAGTGAAAATCATGCTCAAATAGAAAAGTAAATGAAAACTATACAATCCCATTTGATTCATATGGTGTCTGAAGCAATATCCAGGAGAACATTAGGGGTTTCTTGATGTAAATGCTATTCACTAGAGCTACTTGTGCAAGCAATATAGGTTAATTACATATGCATTCCATGAAAGATAAACCAAAACCTATATATACAATCCTTAATAATGAATTTCCTGGTAAAATTAGGAATTTTAATCTAATGTTTAAAATTAACCTAATGATTAATCTGGAGTTATCAGAAAAAAAACCCACTAATTTTGGTCAGTATAGTATATCTGTGTTTGTGTGTTTTCTAAACATACTTCTATTCTGCAAAAGCTAATTACTTCAGGAATGTAATTTCCTTACATTAAGAAGTGAAAATGCAAAAAAAATGTTTTAAAATAAGACTTTAAGTGGAATTGCATTACCAGGTACTGCTAGAATTGAATACCTCATAGAGAATGGTAAAAAATACAAAAAGCACTTTAGCACAAGACTCTGATAAAACAGTTTTAAATTGTATATATTATATTCTCTGATATATAGATAACTGAATATCAAGTAGGAAGTGCCTTTTTGTATGGCATTAAGGAAAATACTAATGAACTTTTGTGTCCTGTTCTGGTGATCACACTTTGATAATACGCCTAAAATTGGAAAGAATTCATTAAAGGTGAAAGAATGACTATAGGTCTGAAAGTAAGTATTGCAGGTAGAGGCTAAAGATCTGTCTGTTTAATCTGCTGAAGAGAAGGTTAAGAGGTGACTTGATCATGGTTTGCAAGCGCCTTAATGGGAATGAGACTTTTGACAGTAGATGACTCGCTAATCTAGCAGAAAAAGGCATAATGAGATCCAATGTTTCATAGCTGAAGTTTGGCAAATTCAGACTAGAAATAAGGTGCATATTTTTAAGTGTGAGAGTCATTAACCACTGGTATAACTTTTCTAGGAATGGGTTGGATTCATCCATCGCAGCCATTATGAGGAAGATCCAGCATAGCCCAAGCATGTTGTTCTTTTGATTTAAAGGTTACTCGAGGAAATAGATAGCCTTCATTATACAGGAGGTCAGATTGGATCTTAGTAGTACTCTCATACTTCAAAAATCTAACAAGGTATATTCTGGGGATAGGGGTTGCACAAAAACATAATTGAGAGGATAAATTTATCATCTGTGTATATGTTTAACCTTAGCTACTTTTGTCTTGTTTTAATGAGTGGATTGAGTAAAACAGTGGCAATGTGTTACAACAAGATACAAAGACACCAGATGGCTTGCTAATGTTAAGTGAAATGATCATATCTTGGTAATAGTTATTAGTTCCAATCACAGTGAGGCTTGGTAGCTGCCCACAAGACTCAGTAATTTCTGAATAAATTAACTATACAGCAGTAGATTGAATTATTTTCTTAAAAAAACTTTGGAGCATGGTCAAAGCTGTGTGGTGCCAAAAGAAAAGAACCTATTATGAAGGGGAACCTAAATGGGAATCAGACAAACAAGCTAAGTGCTGGATTAAAACCTCCTGAAGGTAAAATCTTGAAGAGCACATGGGATATATGTTGGAAATGTTGTTACCCTTGTGAGCCAAACATCCTTGTAAAATAGCTTTGATGAGAAAGGAGAATGTTGTCTTCAGGGTTTTACTAGGTCCTTCATCTCATGCCTCCTCATGGACTGAGAAACATTAATTACAACTCTTTCAGAAAGCAGAAAGCAAAGGAAAATTTCAGTGTTCTCTCCTCTTAAGGTCTGCTTATCTGCTCTGAGCATGGAAAGGAAATAATTTTACAAGTCCATTATGTGCCTGGTGGGTCTGCTCAGCTAATTCATTGTGAATAATAAAGAAAACCTTAGTATTGTCTAAGAATTAGAAAGAAAGATATATGGAAGTAAGTTCTAAGCCTTATCTGCTTTTAGGCTAGGAGTGTCCGTTCTTGATACATGCTTTGATGTTTCTCAAATAGTGGATGTTTTCACTATTATGAAATTCTCTTCCTTTCTCTTGGCTGCTTTTGTCACTATTGACCACTTTCAAATTTCAGAAACCAGTTTTTTCCCGTTTGGAATAAAATAAAGAGCATTTATTATTTTTATGAAAGGTAGTGACTTCTTGAAGGAAAAAAACCTCAGGTTTTTCAGTGCCTCTGATTTTTGTGGTCTCTCAGTCTATGTTTCTCACTTTATTTTCTTGCTGAATGACAATTCTGAAACTGAGGACAATATTCTATCCAACTTCTGTTTGCACCACACTTCTTCACCCTCACACACAAAAGTTCAACACATATGCATATATGTGGTGTACAGTGTTAAGGTATTTCTTGTGAAGTTGTCATGTGCTTTTATTTTTCCCATACTTTTTAATATCTATAACTTTCAAAGTCAGAATTTTGTTGTTTCTATGTTTTTGTACAGTACCAGGTACAATGGAACTTTTCTTACTTATGGTTACTAGGCGTCTGCATACCAAATAGTAAAAAAAAACATACTTATTCATTCTCTAATAGCAGTAAATTGGTGTCATTACTCCTGTACTCCTGTACCACAAATTAAAGGTCTTCTCATCTCTCCATGAGACATGTATCTTATATTCTTGTTTTGTGGATAAGAAAGCTGAGGCTTCCTAAACTATGATTACATCTTTTTCAAGATCACTTGGTGAAAGACAGACAAGGGACTAATTCAGGAAAGCTGACACGTACCTTAGAATTATCTGGTAGACTGACTATTCTGATTATCCATTTATATTTGCCAGTTTCTTTTATTTTCTTTTCTTCTTTAGGATCAAGTTTTGTACTCCAACTCTACTTTTCTACAATATACTAATTTCTTCCTGCACTGTTTTTTCTCTATAAAGAGCCATGGTGCTCACACTTTTTAGTAATTTTCCTTTTCCCCCATGCCCTCACATTTTACCCTAGCCATTTTGTTGCCACCTCTCTGAGGATATTTAGAGCAGCAACAATTCAGCACTCTGTTTATCTTCCCCTTCCACGTTGTCAGCCTGTTGTTAAAAGAAATGGCATTAAGCTCTACCTATACATTACAAAGTCTCAGGAACAGTCTCTTAAAGCTGAAGGAAGGAGTTATAGGGGAGTTTTCCCACTGCTTGCAACTGGAGTACAAATGACAGATTCTCTGACATAAACAGAAGAACAGCAGCAAGAATAAAGGTATTAATGCCATTCATTTGTCAAGTGTGAGGTTGACATTGATGTGTACAAAGCCAGTACTTCAGTGGGATTTTCAAGCCTGTATTTGAACACTGTAATAGACAAAGGATATTTATTTGTTTAACAAGTAAAGATGCAGTACAAACACATGGGTGTATACACACAGAGAACCTTTAGTTTAACATTTCAAATAAAACACCATGAAGTTTGGCAGTGTGTGTTAATTATTTGGTGCAATTGTTGCAAGTCAAAGATGAGAAGGGTACTGCTTGTACATTCCTCAAATATCCAGTGACTGACAGTGACTAATGGAAAACAATCTTTTGAGTCACAGCTTCCATGTCCTGATCTTGATAATCCATAAAAAATAATTGGTAGCAGATGCTACAGATATATGTTCAGTTTGATTTAATATTTCACTTTATAGAAAAGTTCTATTTTGATGTAACAAATACAGACTTATCCTTGCATGAAAAAACATGCGGTACATTTTGCTAAAAAGGGAATTGAATATAAATACTGTGTAAACATTTTTTACTTCTTTTTGATAGTGCTGGTTTGGAACTAACTGCTAGAAATGCATAATTTCCTCATTTCCTCTTTGCCATGATTCCCTCTTTGAAAGAACACCACTTAGTTAACCATTACTTCTTTTAATGTTAAAAAAAAATAATAAAAAAAAGAAAGAAGTAGAAGATACAGTTGTAAATCTCTGAAACAAGGTCTGTGGTCACTTCATACAGTTATAAGAACTAAATCTGCAATATCAGAGCCTATGAGAGTGACATATATACTTTGTCCAGGGATCTTAAAGCACGTGTGCCTCACTGAGTTCTACTTCTTTTTGTAAAAGATGAGGGAACTTAGGCAATGGTAGGAAGGTTTTATAATACATTAACATAGACTATAACAAGAAGAGCAGTGCATTTGAATTCTATGTAGAAGCAATTACATTAAATTTGGTACCATTAAGTTCTTGGGGGTGAACTGTCTTTCTTTTGAGTTTGAGGGCAGAAAGCAGAACAAATTCACAGAAAGCACTTCATTCCAAATACCTGTCTAGTCATGGGAACAATGGTTTTATGCTGTCTTGACCCTAGAGTGATTATTATTCCTACAGTAAATAAGAGCAGATGTTTGTCTTTGTGTTGCATTTCAATGCATTTCACCTCAGTGCTGAGGCATGAAACTAAAAATAGATGGAGTGCAACAGAAATCCAGTACCTTTCCACTTTCATGTTTCTCCTCACCCATGTATTTCCCCTTCCCTTTCTCATTTCCTTGTTTCTCATTTCTTATACCCTTCAGTAAGGACTGAAAATATTAACTAGTCAACTTTTTATTTCTTCAAAGATTATTCTATATACCCAGATAGTAAGTACTCTTAATAAGCTGCTGGATAACATTTGGTTATACTCAAAAATCACAGGCTTCATGTTTACTGTTTATATTGTAGATGTCTTTTGATGCCCTCTCAAGGAAAAAAATATAACTTTCCAGTGAAAACAAGAGTAGACAGTCACAATTATTAAAACACTGAAACAAATCATTAAGATATGAATTGGGTCCCCATTAGTTATTTTTGAGAGGAAGTCAAAGAGATACATAAAAAATAAATGAAAGGTTGACATTATTAAAATTCTAGTTTCTCTTTGAATCAATCAAACTTTTCCATAACTCAGTATCGGTTTCTGCCTTACCCAAGGTCGTCAGAGGGGAAAAGGTGTTATGCTGATCTCCCCACTGAACTCTTAAGTGGGCTACCCTATGATCCCATAAGTATATCAGAGTATGACTATATACAGAGGTAAAATAAACATACAAAGAAAAAGTTGACAGTTGCATTGTTTTTCAAAATTGCATCCAACAATATGCATTAATTAATGTGTATGCATTAATGATCCATACTGTAGATACATGGTGAAGACAATCTGAATCAAATCAATCTTTCTCAATGCATGAGGTATGATAAAATATAGCAAGGTCTAATTTCCAGTTGGATAAAAATATGGGATACAAGAAATCAGACCCATAGTGGGTAAAAAAATAACTTAAAATTTCTCCTTAGAAAGTCAAGCCTGCTATGCATATGTTACCCAAACCAGCATTTGAGTCTGAAACTGTGTCAGGATTATTTATCAGCAAATGACAGGAATTTTTTATCAAATGTAGATAATTCAGAGGGATGTAATAACGTAGACATTTGAAAAATCATTTTGTAGTTAAGAGAAACCCATTCTGACTATTTTTTTTTTTTTTTTTTGAGAAAATATAGTGATGCCACAGAAGATAACAATCACAGTATCACAAAATGGAAAAAGTTAGAAGGGACCATAGTAGGTCATCTGGTCCAACCTCCTTACCTAAAACAGGGTCATCCTAGGGCACATTGCATGGAATTGTGTCCAAACAGTTTTTGAATATTTCCAGTGAGGGAGACTCACACTGGACAACCTGTTCCAGTGCTCACTCATTCACAGAGTAAAGACACTTTTTCATACTCAGATGGAACTTCCTGTGAATTCGCTGGGAATCTGTACCCTTTGGGAAGTGAGTTATGTCACTGAGACTTTTGAAAGGGTGACAATGAGAAAATCAACAGCAATGAAATTGCTGATATTTACAATAACCATTTCTTTATGTACTAATGTAGGTTTTGTCTTTACAGCTAACCCATTTTGCTTCCTTTCCCTTACCTGATGCCATCACTTTCTGGCCTCTTCAGGGCTTGTAATGACACTGATGACAGGATCAGTTGTAAGAGAATTACTGATCTCTGGATTCTCATCATAAGTTTAGTTGCAAGGCTTTTTCTTCAGAAATGCATAACCTAATTGCTCTCTCTCCTTATCACCTTTCCCTCTTCCTGCTGTTTTCCCCAGGAGGCAGGGTGAGAACACTTCTCTTTTTTCTTCTCAACTTTTTTTCCTTTATGTTTGTCTTCAGATCTTGAACAAGGTGAGAAAGGGAACTGAACTAGATCATAGAGAAACCTTGAACTGCAAGCAGCATTCTGTATGAAAGACATGATGCAGAGATAGGGCTTGTTTAGGAAATTCAGAGTACATCTGAACATTTTTAACTATCAGAGTCTAAAAAAAAATATGCCTTGCTCTTCAAAGCAAATAGATCTGTCACCAAGAAGCCATGTAAAGTTTGCCAGATTTGATCTATGACTCATCCTGGGAATGTGATTCAGAAGCAATTCTCCAGAGTAAACTGGCCCTTGGTTCAGCCATTTTTTTTGTGAGATCCTGCCATACGAGCAACCTTCAGTGTTCAATTTCTGCCCACTAAAACATCCTGAAATCCTCCATTCATTAGCAGAGGTGAACTCTTAGTTCTGCCTGTCAATTTATATATCATGGTACTGTACATTAACATTGCTTCGTGTACAGAAATATTTTCAGTGCCAGAATTGCCCCAGATTTCACCTAAAGTCTTATTATGCTGATGAATTTCTTCTCCAGATTTATTAATTTCTCTAAACAGAGTGCTTGTTGAGATTGATTAAACCATATTTTTTGCAATAGATCTATGGTAATAATTATGTAATTATGCAAACTTTTTTGCCTTTTAGGCATTTTTCTTTATCCATGCATTAATTGAGCTTGTATTTAATGTATTAAAGATCCTTAATCTGCACAATATACTTTACTAGTTTATCAAAAAGTATACTAAACTATGTTTTATAATCACAGAGTTGATTAGGTTGGAAAAGAGCTCTGAGTCCAACCATTAACCTGACACTACCAAGTTCACCACTAAGCCATGTCCTTAAGCAGCTCATCTGCATGTCTTTTAAATACTTCCAGGGACTGTGACATAATCACTGCCTTGGGCAGCCTGTTCCAATTCTTGACAGTCCTTTCCAGGAAGAAATTTTTACTAATATCCAGTCTTAACTCACCCTCATGAAACTTGAGGTCATTTCCTCTCATCCTACTGCATATTACTTTGGAGAAGAGACTGATCACTACCTCGCTACAATCTCCTTTCAGATAGTTGTAATGAACTTGCAAAAAGGTCTCCCTATGGCTCCTACTCTTCAGGCTAAATACCTCCATTTCCCTCATAAGACGTGTGCTCCAGACCCTCCACCAACTCTGTTGTCCTTCTCAGGACATTCCAGCACCTCAATTTTCTTGTGGTAGTAAAGGGGCTCAGAACTGGACACAGGTTTCGAGGTGTGGGCTCATTAGTGCCAATTACAGGAGAACAGTCACTGGCCTGGTTCTGCTGAGCATTCTGTTGCTGATGCAGCTCAGGATGCCATTGGCCTTCTTGCCACCTGGGCAAGCCACTGCTGGCTCATATTCAGCCAGTTGCCAACCAACAAACCCTGGTCCTTTTCAGCTGGGCAGCTTTCTGGAATACTGGCTGCTCTTCCCACAGCCTGTAGCTCTGCATGGGGAAGTTGTGACCCAAGTGCAAGATCGGCACTTGGCCTTGTTGAACCTCATACCTTTGGCTTCAGCCCATCAATCCATCCTGTTCTGATCCCTCTTCAGGGCCTTTCTATCCTCCAGCAGATCAACACTCCCATGCAACTTGGTGTCATCTGCAAACTGACTGAGGGTGCATTTCATCTCCTAATCCAAATAATGGATAAAAATATTTAACAGGATCGGGGTCAATACTGAGCCCTGGGAAACATCAGTTGTGACCTGCTGCCAACTGGGTAATATATAACTCCATTCACTGGTCTTTGGGCTTGGCCATCCAGACATTTTTTTACCCAGCAGATTATAGCCCTCCAAGCCATAAGCTGTGACTGATCAGAAAGAAATATTGAAAATCAATTTGCAAGTAAAATCTGGGTAAGTCATCATGTGATCTATTGTGGTTTGAAGGACACACAAGTGCTTTTGCTCTATTAATACATTGTATTAGTAAACAATTATTTACTAGCAAATGATATAACTTATCTTAAAATATTTGTTTGTATATCTTTGCATTTGAAAACTGAAATCTCTTACCTCTCAACAAACTATAAAAATGGCAAATACCATGGAGGCCTTTGAAGACTTGAATTTCTTGGTCTTTCTTTGAAGAACTTTACCTTCTTCTTTCTTTGAAGAACTCTTAATTTCTTTTGCTGCAGGCCAGTGGCAAGACAGAAACAGTTCTGTTCCTCTTTCTTTAGCTCTCACTGTCTTTCTGTGTCTTTCATTTTTTAATTTTTTTATAATATTGATGCCTTCCTTGACTTACAAGAACTCTTCCAGAACTGTTTAGAAGCTTCTATTTGACATTTCTGATAGAAGTTTCATGTACTCTTACATACACTTCCTCCTTCTGAAAAAGGAATATGTTCCCTAAAGGAACTTTCTGTGAGGAAGGAATACTAGCAGCAAATACTTTCTGTGATTTGATAGGAAGCTTTCTACCTCTTCTTTCACCCTATTACCTTAGCTTGCAAAGTAGCTTTGAGGATAGTTTCTTTGATTCTGAGACTTTTATCTAAGCCTATCCAGGTAGTTATCATTCAAGTGTATTTTTATTCAAGCTGAATTGCTAAGGAACTTACTAGAATTGAATTAAAACATGTTGGTTTCTTAATTTTTTTTTTATGGTTACACCTTGTATTCCTGATGCAGTTTTGGTTCCTTGAAGAGCAGAGATGGTTCATAGCTCATTACAGATGTTCAATCCAAAAATGCCATTCTAGTCAGGAGTTTGGCTACCCCTACAATCAGAAGTTAGTGGAGGAAACTGATTTTTCAGTCACTGTCTGTTCATAATGAAGATTTGGCAGTTTCAGTAGCTGTCTTTTCAAATGAGACCATCAAAGATGAAAGGAGGGTTGAAGGAACCATGGGGCTTATTTCACCGAAGTACTGAGGCCAATTAATTCTACATGATTATTCATTTCACAAAGAATTTCTAGATTCCTTTCCAAGCTAGAGCTTGATTTCTAAATACTTCAAATAAATGTCTTAACACTTGCAAAAAACATCGAGACTTGTCTTAATTTTTAGGTACTCAATTTTAATTTCCAAAGTGTAGAATTACTTTTGTAAATTGAATCTCTAACTTTTAAGGTAATTAATATAAAAGCAAAACCACCAGCACTGACAAAGACGGAAGTTGCAATAACTTGTGATTTGCATTTTTTCTTTCATTTTTACATTCGTTGACATTAGTAATGAAATCAAGTGATTAAAAACATCTGGTTCTTATGTATTTGTCACTCAAATTTTTAATATTTTATTTTCTTCATTGTATTGCATTACACTAACCCTATTTTAATGTTATCAACTACCACTGTAGTTAATTTTGCCTCATGGATAAAATGTTTGGCAAAGGTAATTTATTATTCTTTGGAGATATAGATATTGTAAAAGAAAGTTTGGCATCCCTAAAATAATAATAAGTAAAAGCAGGAATAGGGTGTATTCCTGAAGTTTCTCCAAATGCATAGGGTAGGACTGTACTAAAAGGAGATTGATGAATTGGTACATTGGTATAGAAAAGATATAAACTGTTGACTGAGAGAATTTAATAGGAAGACATAATAATATCCTGTGTTTTGGTCTCAAATCCAGAAAACACACACACACACAATTTGTTTGACTAGGAAAGATGTAGCTTTTGAAACATGTAAGGCAGGTTTCTCCTCACTCCAAAATGTAGATACCCACTTTCCTCTTCAGAGGTCATCTAGGTGCCCCTGACTGACACTGGAAAGAAACTGAAAGGCACCAGAAAGTAATTCCTCTGTACTAAGCAAATGTCCTAGAAGGACAGCACCCTCCAGGGTTACAGAAATTAACATGTATTGGTAGAGAAACTTAGGTTAGTACTTGGGTGTAGATACTTAATGTGTAGGTAGCTAAAAGTATTTAAGAAGAACCTTATAATATCAATGGTAATTTTCAAGCACTAGACACTTTTCATATATGCATAAACTACAGTTTGACCATAGGGAGAGTTGGTGATTTAAAAATTCTATGTACTAAAATTAATTAATTTTACAAGGAATAATACACGTAACTCCAGTTCTATGGTAAAACTGACTGACTTAACTATTACAGTGGCAATTTTTGTTTTATTTAAGATTAGTGGTTTAAAAACTGCAAAGAAATTATTTTCTAACATGTTGGTACTGAAAATAGCACCAAAAAAAAAAAAAAAGGAAAAATCTCCATTAGAAAAAGTTCATGTTTTGGCTTACAGTCTGGGTTGAAATATAGCCAAAATTATGGTCTGTGTATGTAAATGTTGTTTTTACAAAGACTGAGCTGGTCAAAATGAGTAAGCCAGTGAGTGCAAGGGCCTGTATTTCAAAAAGAAAACAAAAGAAGTAAAAATAGAGAATAAACGTGATGCAATATTTTGATTTGTTTATATGGCTCCATGTGCTTGATCACATTAGAGGTTCAGTACATTTATCTTCCACCAGAAGAGCAGGTGTTGCTGTGTCATCTGCTGTATAACTTGTCATTTCTGTTACATTTATATGTTCAAATTTTTTAAAATTAAATTAGAGAGACAGGCTTTTGATGTGTTTACCAGTAATGAGTTTACCTTTTTTGCATATTTTGTAGGAATTATGTGGCAACCTTGACACATTCTATGTCAGAATTTTCATGGAAACTTGAAATTTAAGGTTAGAGTTCAGGCTGCATATGGGAGATTAGCAGGATGACACAGCAAAATTAACAACCTAGTTTACAGGAAAAATAAAATTAGCTGACATCCAGAAAAAAAATACACCCTCTAACAGATTCTGAATCATTAATTATGCTTTACAAATTTTATTTTTCTATAATTTTGGATTTCTTACTTAGAAATTAGAACAGGAAAATTATTGTAGCTAGAATAGAATATTTCAGATGGAAGAGATTGAGAATAATCACCTAGTCTAACTGCCTGAGCAATTCAGGGCTGACCAAAAGTTAAAGCAAATTATTAAGGGCATTAACCAAAGGCCTTTTAAGCACTGTCAGACTTGGGTCATTGACCACATCTCTAGCATGCCACTAGACATTTTGGACACTTGTTCCAGTGTCCAAAAGCTGTTTTAAAAATTATTGCTAAAAAAAAAATCATGATTTCTCACCCCTGATTTTGAAGTAAGAGTTTTGAAGTGGATTGTTTAAAGTAAAATGTTTACCGAAATCTTTAAATGGAGTTTCACATATATTTTTTTAAGTGTGTTCTATATCTCTGTCTTGTAAACAATCAGACTATATTTTTAGTAAGTAAGTAGTAAGCAAAACAGGACAGGATCATTTTTAAAATCAAGGTCACTGGGTGAAACTTTCTTTTCCATCAAAATTAGGTAATCCTGTACAAATATCCCATTAGGAACAGTCTTTGGTATGTATTTTACAAATCCTGAACTGTTATCTGTATTTTGTTTCTATCCTGCTCACAAAAGAAGGTTTGTTTCTTAGTTGTACTGATTCAAGTTAGAGAAAATTAATTGTTGGGGAGAAATATAAGTTATAAATACAACCTGAAAATCCTAAAATGGAAGTAAGTCTTTGATTTTTCTATTTTTATTTTCTAAACATAAGTTCCCATTGATTCCAGTAAGTATTAGGTATTTCGATACCTTTGTGAATCTAGGTCTAAAGACATACCAAAAATAAAAAGGAAAAGAAAGTACCTAATTCTATGTAAGGCCACACACAGCATTAATTGTGGCCTCTAAAGCTTAATGAATCTGAAGTTTCACAAAACAAATAAATAAATAAACAAAAAATAATTCCAGGGACTAGAGGAAAAACAAAATACAACTAAAACACCAATCATTTAATTGTTTAATTGTTTCAATCTCTTTGAAACAAAGGTTATGTTTAATCTTGAATTTAAAAACTACTTCTCTTTTTGTCATGCTACTGTTTTCCACAGCATTATAATAGAACTATTATGTACTTGATATCACTTACCATTTTAATTTAAAATTAAATATTTCATTACTGTAATATGTGTCAAAAAGAAATGATTTCATTTAATTTGAAAATAGAATCTGATTTGTTCATATTCAAGGACAACAAAACAAACATATTCTTAGTTCTGATGTTGTCTAATGCACATTAGTGATTTGTAAACATATATTTGGAATGTATTTTAAGTGATGACTAATTCCAAGCTTATTTCCATAGTGAACACGATGTATTTTGAGATGGATTTTTTAAGTGAGACCCAGAATGGCTCCTCATTTGCTTAAAAAATTCAAACCCAGATCTACTTTGCATAATTTTACATAGACAACAGCTCAGTCTAAAGGAACAAATGCTCTTCTTCTCCACGTACACACGCATAAATGATGACTACATGTTTGTGTGCATAATTTGCAAACAGCCTTTCCCCTGAAGGTATAGGAAACACACTGTTATTTTACTGCACTTCTTTTGTTGAAGAGGAAGTGGTGTCATTGAATAGAATTGCCTCATCAGACACTCTACAAAAGTGCCAAGTTGTAGCAATCAATAGGGAAATAGCAGATGTGAAGGTTAGTTGGCATCAAAGAATATGAGTGGGAAAGCTTTCCTATGGGAAAGAAAGTGCTTCATTACTCTTTATCTATACTCAGAATGCTGGTTCTATCAAGCTTTCAGAAAATTAGAGTATGATGGCTTTCATGACTCCAGCTCTGAAAGAGTCACTTTAAAAACAATTAAAAAGTTAGATAGCTATCCATCAGGGAAGTTGTACTAAGTGAACAGGATTTTATTAGTTTTTAGGCTTAAATGGTGCAATTTTTTCTCTTTCTGAAGAAAGCAGTTACAGTGCAATGGCTCTGGGACAAGGACTGCCTCCCTAGGTAATCATTGTAGATGATGATAAATTTTGCTTTTAGAGCTGTTCATAGGAAACAAACAACATGTTATCTTCTCTAGAGTATGAATACTTAAAAACTGTAGCTCAGAAAGTTCATTGTTTTGGAATTCCTTTGGATATTCATATTTATATATTTTTCTGGACAGTATAAGCGATGCTGGTCCACACAGGAACTACTGCAGAAAAACTGAGTTTCAATACATCAGTCAAGTTCATCCTCTTTAAAGAGATTGTCCTGCCAGGAATGGTAAAACTGGAGAGTCAGTGAATCGTAGTATTTGTCAGTGGAAGAGCTTGAAGTTTCTGATAGCAGTTGAATGCTTCTCTGAGCAATTGTGAAAAGAGCAGGTGTTAGGGAGGATAGAGTACTTGCAGGGAAATACTCACTGATGGATGGTTTTGTTCATTCACTTTGAAAACTTGTAACACAGTTTGTTTTGGAGAAAGTGAATTAGAGATTTTGTGCGGTTGAGACTGATTACGCTGGGGTTTTTTTCTTTAAAAAAAGAGCTCAGTTTTTAATCCTATATCTTTCTCTAAGAATATCTCTAATTAGAGGGATGGATACATATTTCTTAAAAAACATTGAAGCAACCTTTTCTCCTCTTTAAATCAAAACACTGCTTAATGGAAGTTATACCTCTTATCTGGTTGATTAATATTTAGAGAAAATATATTTATTGGAATAAATTTACTGGAAATGTGAAGGAAGAGTCAGCATTAATTATCTAAAAGCACCTTCTCACTGAAATCCACCATGGATTGAAAGTTAATTGTCCCTGGTCCTTAGGCTCATAAACAAATAAACACTATGCACTAAAGCACTATGACACACTGAATCAGAGATTGCACTGACAGTTCAGGAATTTAGAGCCAGAACGGAATTTGGTTTGCTGAGTACTCTGAAGTGCTTCAAATTCCCGTGCCTCCAAAGTTCACAACAGGGAAACAACAAAGTTCACAACAAAGCTCACAACTGAGGACTTTGACATTAAGAGGTTAAATGCACACATTGTATCTGTGGGGTCTTCTTAGAGCTCTGTGTAATGACGCTTATAAGTAAGTTGCTTCTGCCTTCAGTACTTACAGATACATTTGGCAACAAGAGAAAATGATTTTTGCCTTTGTGTTTAAAATGAAGCTGAGGTGTTCCTGTCATACATTAGCTAAGACCAGTATTTTTTTTCTCAATAAACGGAGACAAAAGCACCACAAAAAACTGTCAAATAATCTCACTATCTTGTGATTTTGCTGCTTTACCAAATTTACCAAAGCAAGCAAAACAGAGATCGCAATAAGGTTTAAATCTGTATCTAACATACATTAAGTTTGCAACTCTGACGCTTGCAATTAGGTTCTTGTTTTATGTAGAAAATCCACATTAGTAACAGAGAAAATAACCTTTAATTGTTCTAAGAATGTTAAATCTCAGTGTCTTGAAGTTACAAAAACACTCCAAGCTGAAATCTTCAGTGTTTTCTAATATGAGAGGACAGATAAACCTTATTTCTATTGCTCAGAAACAAATTACAAAGAGTTTCAGCCAACTGTATCAGCTGTGAGCACTGAGATTCAGGGTTAAGTTTACCTGTAAGTGAGATGAACTGTCAGTTTCTGTTCCGACAGCTTTTCATCTGATCTAATATCCATTGCTTTAATCAAGATTGCTTTAGAAGTGTAATGATTCCTGTAGTGCATTTTTGTTCATTTACTAGATCTTTTTTATAGAAAGAACTCGGCTTTTACATATCTCTTTTATAGAAAGAACTACTATCAGAGTTGCAATTTTCAGAGTGGGAAATCTGGTTGGAATATATTTAATATAAAGCATGTCCTCTAACTGTGTTTGTGTAAGTCACATTAAAATTTAGATTTTGCAAGCCACCATAAAAAAAACCCAAATAAACAAACAAACAAAAAAACTAAAAAACAAAACCAAACTCCCACAGACTGAAATTAGTGACAATTTTTGATTGCCATACAGGTAGATGTCTCATTCATTAAATACTGAAATTTAGCTAATTAGACTATATGAACGGTTTTGGGGTTTTTTTTTACTGTAGGTCTCCTGAGAGTTTTCTGAAAACAATGAGCATTTTAATTGATTACCAAAACAATAAAGTCCAAAGAATTACATTAAACTACTTTTCCCCAGGAACTACACAGAGATTCAATAAAAGATGAGGAATAGAGCTGCTTCAAAGCTCAGCTGTAGCAAACTTAACACATGGATACAAGCAGGTGCCATGAACAAAAAAATGTTTATTAGGAGAATCTGATCCTGTAATTATGCTAGGATAATTTTTTATCATAATTCTAAATATAAGAAATTCCTTTTTCATAATGACATGCATTATAAAAACAATTGTATCATATGAAACTGTGCACTTTACTAAGGAAAGTGTCTTTATTGCTTTTTTTTCAATGTTGAAATTTGTATTTCTATGCAATCGCAATTTATTGTGCTGAAAGTCTCTAGGCAAATAGATGGGTATTGGATTAGATGATTTACAGCTGTAGCCTTCTACGTATGGTTATCAAAAGCTCTTTCCTATAAATTTTTCTTAAACTAGTACACAAACAAATCCACTTTGCCAGAATGTGTTCTACTAAATTGGTCAACAGAAAGTACATGAAAATTTGCTGAAGGATGTTCAAAGATTACTGATGCAGAAATGTACAGAATAAACAGAGCAGTGCTTTTACTGGTGACATCAAATGCATGACATTAACAAGTTTGGGGTATGTGGGGTACTATTAAATTCACTGTGTTTTAATGAAACATGGAACTAACTGTACCCAGGATTTGAAAGATCTTCAAGAATAAAGAGATCATTTTTTTAAAAAGGGTAATTTATACTTAGGAGGCATAGAATATATCGATATATATATTGGCTAATATCCTTCCCTTACCTTCTTTGTGTCAACTACACAATCACACCACTCCTTTCAGATTGGTAACATTCATCTCTGGTTTCTGGTTGTCTTCATGGTCTTGGTTGCACCAGGTCAGTTTGTTCTCTTGGGACAATCTGAAAAATGATTTCTTACATTAGAGCTAATGCTTTTGAATAATTGCACTTTAAATTCTACTTATACAGAAAATTATTTTAGTTCCAGTGTACAGTCAGAAAAAGAAAATCATACATCTATGCACTCTCTCATGAAAATACTATCTTTTTTTCTTGTTTTCACAAGACAATTATACCATGCTTATTCCAATGTTAGCTTCAGAGACTTGCAACTCAACTACCAGCTAATTATTGTATTAGTGATAATGGCTCATGTTGTGGGTTGTTTTTTTGGTGGTTTTTGTTTATCTGTTAGTTTGTTTTGATTACTGTCTTACTTTTATTTGTATATAATATCCTAGGCACTATATTATTATAGATTTACATTAAAACCCTAGTGTGAATTCAAATAGTTAAGATCTGAGTGAAATTAGCAATGTAGTGAAATTCACAAAAGGCTCAAGTCCCTGAATGGATTCGCACCAGTGACTTAATTTTCATGTAGTGACAAGAACTTCCCTTTGCAGTAGAATCCCATGCATTAATGTGATGATCTGGTTACCACTCTGAAGTAAACAAAGTGATTCAGCTTTCACATGTCCAAACATCTTCCAGTCATGGAAAGCTTTTCCCCTGCATTGGCCATCTGGGATCTTAACAGCTTGCTTGCCTCCAGCTCTCCTGGCACTTCCTCGGCCCTCAGCATTGTATTAATGCATTGAAGTTTATACATGCTCAGTGTACTCAAAGTACAGAGCTGTTTTATTACAGAGTTTACAGAGGCAGTTGAATAGAAAAAAAACTGCTTTATTAAAAAAAAAAAAAAAAAGAAAGTAAAAGAATCGGCAAAAGCCCACCTAAAACCCCTAACAACTCACAAACCAGGAAAAACAAAACAAACAAAAAAAACCAACATGAAGTAAACTAAGATTAACTTTTAACTGTTGTGTGGCACCTTGAATGTGTAACTGTTTATCCAGTAACCTAATTAAACCAAACTGTGACCAAAAAATATGAAATTTGGATCTCAGTTGTGAAGTTCATAGTACAAAATCTGTCTATGAAAGAGTTTTATGGAGAGTTACACTCACCATAAATTTATCATAATACGGGGATGTAAATATTAATAATAGTGTGGCTCTGGAAGTTTTCTTGCATTTTTGTACATAAATAAAATTATTAATTTCCTAAAATATTTGTTATCTAATATTATATATATATGTATTTTTTTTAATTTTTTTTCCCATGGATACAGCTGATTGTACAAGTTTGTAAAAAATAAGCCTATCACTTTTAAACCACAGCTGGTGATTTAAAGACAACAGGTGTTGATTCCTCCCCAACAGCAGGACTCCTCTGTTATTGGACATTTTTGTGAAGATGTAACATCTGTTTTATATCATTCTGTCTGCCTAGCATTGGTATTTATCACAGACAGCAGAGAAATAAGTGCTTATTATGTGGCCTGAGATCAGAACAAAAAAAACCCTTTTAAAGTTCAGAAAGGATGAACAAATCTCTGAGATTATTTGGTTGCAGGTCTGAGGTTCAGGAGTGGGGTTTTTTATTTCTCAGAAAACTTATTTTTAAATTAGGTTCTCTGAAACTACATGCAATGTTTTTTCCTCATTGTATTTCTAATCTCTGTGATGTCTTTGTGTCAATTCTGCACAATAATGACATTGTTAAATACAGCTAGATCTAGACCTAAGTCCTCTGCCATTAGTCTCGTGGTCCTTTTAAGTTCTTTTATAATGGCTAAAAGTCATGGTTGAAAGCAATTATTTGGATTAATTTTATGACATGGATTTCACGAGATATTGATGCTTAGCTGTACTCTGTACTCAGTACTCTGGCTGCCCAAATCTCAAAGCCTAATATGGTGCTTCCTTTGCTTCTAGACAACAGAACGGCAGGCTGTCGTTCTCCTTTAGATCCTGATAAAAAAACATATGGCTAGTGGTATTCCACAAGATGCCATACTCTGACTCTCAGGTGACTTCATTTTCAATGCCTTCATTTTCAATCCATCCATTAAAAATGGTTGACAATATCTAAAATTCAAGCAATAAGAAAAGGCTGCTGTAAATTGAGGTGAAAAAGAAAATAAATTTATTTTTAATCTCTCTCAGTGGAGAGCATGGGGAGGGGTGTGAGAGGATCCCAAAAAATCTTTTCAGGCCCAATGACATATTTGCCCACAGGATTTTCCAGAAAGTCAGGTAAAAGTGGAAGGTGGAAATCTTTCCTCATTTCTGTCTTCGTGTTTTGGGCCCATTTAAAGTCTGGAGTTGTATGGATAGGAATGTGCTTTAGTAGGGTTTCTAATTTAATCATCCTGTTCTAATTGTACTACCTAATGAAATTATCTTGTCCTTGCGATTAAAAGATCTTTCAAAAAATTTATACATGCAGAAAAGCAGTTTCCAAACAGAAAAAAATACTTCATTGTAAAAATCTCATCAGTTCAGTAGGTATTTCTATCACATTTCTCCAGATAAATTTACCCAAATTCACTTATCTCTGGCTTAAACCAAGTCATTCATCTTCCCTAATTTCAGAGCATAACATGTCTGAGATTTTTATTTCACTTCTGTAGGTAATGTAAGACTGGGACAACCAGAGAAATTTTCTGTGTAGATATCCTCTTACTCCTTTTCTGTTAACTGAAAACTGAACCTTTATGAATATCATAGCTTGTAACCTGTGAATAACTTTTGAAGGGCTAAAGAAAGTACTATAATTTTCTGACTGTATTTTTATTTAATTCTCAGTATTATTTTCATTCAGGAATTTTGTAGCTACATTTTTAAAGTTTTGTAATTTTATAAGCAGTATTTTGCCCCTTTGGCTTATGTGCAAGTTGGATAGCTCATCCATTTACTTCAAGAAATTGGTTATTCTGGTTACTTCTTTTCCTCCCTTCTCCTTGACTAAAACTGTATCTTTAGTTTTGCTGGGTAAAAACTCTTTTTTAATAGTAAAGAAATACTATTCCATATTAATCTCTGTTTTTAAATATACAGTTCAAGTGCTAATCATAACCACAGCTTTTCTTATAATAGAAAGTGGTGAAGGAAGTAATTATGAATATAATAAATGTCCTTATTTTAAAATAAACCACAGTGTTGATATATTAATTAAAGAGCATTATTATTGCATTAAATTTTATAATAATCCCAAGTTTACCTATCTAAATTACTCAAATAAAATTGTACATCCATCATTTCTTCTTCTAAGATGCCATCTGTTCCACAGATAACTTAGGTAACTAATTGCTGCTTTAGTCAAAGTGCAACATTTAAATCCTCAATTGCCACCTGTCCCTGCAGTCAGCAATTTCACTACTTTCCTAAGAAAGTTTGCTTCTGATGTTATGCAGAAATGACTAAGTCTGGCTGTTCCGAACAGCTAAGTGCCTGCTTCCAAGTCTCACTGGGAACTAGCCATCCTCGAGGGACTGGTCTGGAAAGAGGATGACTGGATCTTCTTGATTCCAACAGCGACAGCAGTGTTATTATAACTTGGTTTTAGCTGGTGATTCAGTTTCTAGAGAATACATTAGAAAGAATAACTGGATTTTTTAATTCTAAGACATTTGGAAGGGAGAATTCTGCATCCAGATTAATTTCAGATGTCCCGGTTTTGTGAATTATTATGACCAGAAGAGCAAATAGATAAATAGATTAACATTCTAAGATAAGAGAAGGGAAAGAAAGCATTTAAAACATCTGGAAATTCAGGGTTTGCTTCACTGGAATGCTAATGTGTCTTATACCAAACAACACTTTGCTACTTATTTTACACAGAGGGACTGTAAGTTTTCTGTCTTTTTGCCAATGGTATGCATTCAGGATGGAAGAAAAATTCTGTATAACTTGTATTTCCATCTTATTTATGCTCTTTAAAGCGTAGATTTTGTTCCTAGATAGTCTTTCAATTTAGATTATCATTGTTTGGTAACTTCAATGGACATATATCCTCTCCTTCTTGGTATGATGTCAAAGATCCAAAGGTGCAGGTAACAGGCCATTCTACTTAGAACACTGAGCGTGAAAGTTTGTTGTTGCTTTTTTAAAGAACAGCAAACAGAAAAATGGGGGGAAAAAAAGAAAGAATTGCTGCTTCATAGCAAGCTATGGATTTCAGACAAACTAGGATAGCTTTAATTTGTACTCTGCCTATTTGAATAAGGTATTTAACATAGTAATTACTTGAGTATTCATGTTCAGTAATTGCTATAGCACATCTGCAAAGAATCTAATTTCCTTGACTTAATATCTGCAAAATATAGTATATTTTCTGATTATAATTTTTAATCTTCAATTTAGTAAAAGTAAACATTAAAACCAAAAACCACAAAAGTTAAAAAAGGCAATTAAAAATGTATATATTAAAATACAAAACAGTAATTTTGCTTATTGCTGTGACTTATTACATTTTGCATATTACTGTGGTAATGCTGAAGGGCTCACATTGCTATGCAGTATAAGCACCCAATTAGTTAAAGCAAAAAAATTAGGAAGCCTCCCAGCTGGAGCCGATGATTGCCTCCCTCAATTGTATCCCTAAAAATGAAGAAGAGTGAGGAAAAATACCATATTGGTGGAAACTAATATGACCACTGCCAGAGAGATTCTTTCTGGTCTTCTACATTCTCAGGAAATATTTTCCCTGATCAATTAAATCAATTAATAACTGAGGTTAAGGTCTGAAGGAAACCTGTTCTGAGGTGTTAAAATTTAGTCTTACAATTTAGCTTAGTTTTGCTTAACTCTTCTAATAAGAAATAAACCTAGCCAAGCAACTGTCATTTCCGTGGTGAATGGCTCATGAACACATTTTAGTGTTAGTAAGAAAACAGTGCTTCCTTACAGTTTCTTTGGAATTTTTGTCTTTCTACAATATAGCACATACATAGAATATATAACACTTCCATTCTTGATTACGTCTTTCTCAACTTGTCATTTATACTTCAGAGATGAGGAATTCCTTTTACACTCCCAAAGCTTGATCTTGCACTTCTTACATGTGACATTAAAGGACATCAACAGTCCTTATGACTACACCTCACATCGTTACCTCTCTGTTGATGTTCCAATTATTTAGATATCCAGGCTGCTAAAGGATGGTGTTAATCAATAGAGTGTGTTTTCTGAGCACTGGGTTGTTATTATACTCTCCCTTATGTTTGCAGTGTTTCTTATTGCCATTCATTAGCTTTCTCATGAATATGATCCCAGAAAAATGAGCTGCATAATCCTTGTGACATTTAGTGACTAAATGAAAATGCCAAAAAAAAATTGTAGCAATAACTTATTATAAAATATGGTAAACAAATCATTAGAATTTAAGTCTGTACTACTTTCTATTTACTATCAATTACTGTCAAACAACAATCTGTTCCCCATGAATCTTAAATTTCTGTTTTATAGCTGTTTTCTGTAACATGGTGTGGCCTGCCCACAGAGTATTTTGAAAATGAGGTCCTGACAAACTGTCAGATAAGATTTATATAAATATATATATATATATATACACATATATATGTGTGTGTGTGTGTATATACACACAGAGAATATAATATATATACACAGTATATATACATAGTGCATATATATAGTATATATATATACTGTATGTGTGTATATATACACAGTATATATATGTGTGTATATATATATATAAACATAGAATATGTGTTGTATAAGTATATATAATATGTATATATACATACACACATTATATATATGTACAAAAGATGAAGATAGATGATATAATTGCAATCTAATTATGAGGGGAATAGTTTAAGGGAAAAGACCTCATTCCTCAGGTCTTAATATAGAGAAACATACAATGTTTGGTGCAGTCTCTTTCTGTCTCCCTGCCAGAACTGGTTATTGTGACATATGGGAGATTACCCCCAGTTACATACATGCCTTTTCAGATATATACACTGTTTGATGTCTGTGCATTCTTTGAGATGTCTCCAAATTCTGTATCCCAGCAGACATGATAACCTTGTTTGGATCACTTTCTTTGTGCACAATAAATTAATCAAGTGAAAGAGCCTTTTGCCTCTCTGTGGAAAGCACATACATTAGCAAGGATTTGCAGGGATCACAGGTAAACTCCAGAGTGGAACTGAACGTGATTGAAAACACAGCCAAATTACAAGGATGAACATGATCAGTTAGAAATTACTCTACTGGCAAAAAAAAAATAAAAAATTAGTATTTAAAATTTAAATATAAAGAATAAATCCCCAAGAAAGTACTTTCCCCCCCTCAAACTAATTTCTACTTACAATATTTTAAGCTTTTGAGACCTTAGAACTCACCTGATACCCTTGTGATTTTGAAGAAAATGCAAGTTTCAGTAACTATGAAGTCACCATATATATCAATTGAACTACTTTGTAGGGGGAGTAATATACACAAAATAGATATGTGGAAACATATTTTTTTAAAATTCTTTGCAAAAATCAATTACTTGATTGGTATGAATGAGCAGGTGAGACACTGGTTTTAATTTATGTATGGGCTATTCTTTGATTGTTTATGACAGAAATTAGTTCAGTAGACATGCAAAGAAGTTGCACAAAAGAGCAGTGGCTTTCTGTCCCTGGGGTTGATCCTTTTTCAAAAATAGTCTAAATCATGATAGCTGGTTGGTTATGGCTCCCAACAGCACTTTGCTAGCAAGAAATTTCCTGAGCATCCCAGTACTCCAGCCATGCCAAGTGACCATATGGAAGTTTAGAATTTGGCTTTTGGTCACTATCACCATCATGGGATGGCACTTGTGAATTTTGCTCCAACACTGTAAATCCACATTAACTATTTAATGGGGTTTTAACAGATTATATATTTTTTTATTATTATTTATGATTATCTCATTACTTAGGAAAATATGTTATTTTAGGGTTATTTCTAGTTAAATTATATCTATGGAAGTCTATATTGTCTCTTTAGACATGATTCCTAAAACACATATATCTTGTAACTTTGTCTTGAAAGGCATGAAAATGTCTGCTGGCTGAGCTGAAATAATATAAATCTAGGACAATGCTCTTTGCTTTTGCAGTTGTGAGACTAGAACAAGAAAAATTGCCTCTATATGGATACCTCTAATTTGAACAAATCATAGCAAGTGGTTAAAATACAAGAATACAAACATGACTACTGTTGAATCTCTTAGCTCAGCATGTTGTTTATGACAGCAGTCAGTCTAAGGTGAAATACGAGAAAGTGAAATGCCCTTGTCCGAACTGGCACTGGATTTTAGCTCACATCCTTCTTGAGATAAAAGTAGCACCATTTATGTTTAGTAACTACATTGCCAAAATAAAAGGCAGATGTGAAGATTGCTGCTTTACAGTAATATTATTTGTCTTCCAAACTCTCTTGCAAATCACCTGAGTCCACTTTTATTTTTTTTGGTGGAAATGCTTGTCAGTGTAGTCACGATTTTTCCAGATGTTTCAGTGATAATAGAAGCAGGTCTATGAAACACTTAATAGACTTGCAGGTCTCTATTTTCAGATGCAAAAGGCCAAGAAAATTTGATAGTGGAATAAAAGCTGTGAGGCTACTTGGCAGTGAAGGTAAGATCTGGAAAAATTATGAAGGGCCAAATAGACTTCACTGTTCCTCCAGTGAAGACTTGGCAAAGGGAACAGGATCATTCCTGACATGAAAGGGAACTGGATGGCTTGTCAGATAAGGTCAAGTTTTGGAAGTTGCCCACCTGCTGCCTTTATTCTGCAAATGGTGCACACAATCTATCCTAATTATCATTCTGCAGCCAGACCTCTCTGTGGCCTTGTAAAAGGCTCCAGGAATGAAGCTGTGTCTTATCACTTCTGTCAGCTTTCTCCAAACATTCATAGATTCAGACAAATATATACTATCAAGTTAATTTCATGATGTAAGAGGTTAGACCTGTATTTCCCCCATAACTTGCTTGGAGAGTTTTGGTTCTAAGCAAAGGGATTTGCTCATCTGTCCTGTTCTATAATGTATTGTGTTAAAAAATATGTTGAGTAAGAAAACAATATGCATTGAAGCAAAAGTACCTATAATGTGTGAAGCTTGAAAGTGAAAAACACTGTTACATACTGTACATTTAACTGTATCTTTATATTTTATCCTTTAATCACAGCCTACTGACAGACTGTGAATGTGTAAACTCTTTACTATATACTTTGTTAAGGATTCTTTTATGAAGTTATTTGTTGATTTCTCTTAAAAATATAACTGTGTATAGATTCTTGAAAATGCAACTTTTATACATATGTAGCTGTCATATGCTGGTCTTTGGACTTACATTATGGTAAGAGAGCATAATAGGTTTAGGTTCCCTTAGATTTTGAGCACATTTCCTGCCTTCTGAGAAGTGAGAGGGGAACAGCAGGGACCAGTCATTGTTACCTGCCCCCCAGAGTAGCTCTTTACTAACTGGATATGAAAAGGGTTGATCAGGTTTTGTTCTGAAAGGGAAAGACCCATGATTATGAATAAATATGTGTATAACTTGTCCTCTATGAGCATTTATTTGGTTTTGCTACCTGGGTGGGCTCTGCTAATGATGTGAAAACTGTACTAGCCATTACAGCAGCTTACCCTGTTTTATCATCCCCTTTTTAGACCTGTCACATGTTCACACCTGAGTTCAAGACCAAAACTCCCAAGTTCAGCCTCTGTTTACCAAGTGATGTTATTACAAACCAGGCTACTTAATGTGTCCTTTTTCTTCAGATTCTGTACTGAAGAAAGGAAGTCATAGTTACGTATTTCAGTGGCTGATGTTAGGAATGGCTTATATTTGATTAGCACTTTGAAAATGAAAGGTCTAATTCTGCACTGTTTTCTTCCTTTGTCTGAAAACCTTTCTCATCTAAGACTATGAGAGGGTTGTTTTTCACAGTCTTCTCCAATCTTCTTTCCCCATATTTTTGTTCTAAACAGATGATCAGTATCTTTCTTCATAATTTATCTGTGAAGGCCTGCAAAGAATCAGTGTCTTAGACCAAAGAGAAAGAAGCTGATATCCTACTCTTTTCCCCCTATATGTGCAGGAGATAAAAATGCTGAAGGATGTAAGGAGGTTTTCACTGGAGAATTCTTAGCCAGGAACTATCTCCAGTTTTTACAGACACAAGGAAATAAAAATATGCATATGATCTTTAGGCCGAGAAGGTAGTATTCTGTGTATTGTCATACATAGAAGCCATTTCTTTTCAGAAATACTAGGAACAAAATATGCCATTTTGCCTCAGACAAATCTGTGAACTGGAGAGACTATAGATTTTTCTTCATGCTCTGGTCGGTTATTTAATTTACTCGTCAGTAAAATTAAAACCCAAAATTATGATGTGAAATAATAACATTTTTAAAAACAAGGACCACAATCATGCTAGGGCGTTTCATACTGAATTTGTGCCTTTGGAGGGTGCAATTCACAATGCCTTTATTTTCTCTATCATTTTAATTGCAATCACATGATATCAAATTACAGGAAAGAGGAGAAAAAAAACATATAGATGTATATGGAAATAAATTATTTCTGACTACTGTAAAATTAGATTAGGCAGTGAAAATGGAATCCTCCCACAGTAGTCTAAACTCATCTTAACAAATCCCAGAAATGTTTTCAGAAAGAGATTAAAGTGGTGATATCATAGCTCCTCTTTTCACTTATGTCTCCACAAAATTTTGTTAATTCCTCAGTATAGTGTAAAGTCGTTCATATTAAAACCCAATACCTCCTCACAACAGGCTGACTCTGATTACTCTAGAAATTAAAAATAATGCAGGATTACAAGACAAAGAAAAAAATTAAAAAACATGGTAGATTGTCATCAGAAATTATCATAATTCTAGCAGAGATGAAAAAATTGTTTTAAGATGGGTCATGAGAACATTTATTGCCGCTGATTTCCTGGAATTCACCTGACTCTTATGTTAATAGCATATGCTATTTGTCTCCAGTCAAGATTTTCCTCCCAGTTTCACTGGGGGAAAAAACCACCAGCTGCAACATGAAAGATATGATCTTTAGAAATTCATTAAACTGAAATAGCAAATTTAACAATGAATGAGAGTGTGCAAACCCCATCATATCATTGTCTTAAAATTAATTGTAAATGATAATAAATCAAATAATAAGGTATTTGGAGAAAAGGGGGTCTTCAGTAATAATATTATAATTTTTATACTTTGGACAGTATTTTTTAAATGCAATTTATATACACAAGTGCAGATTGAGAAGTTGTACAGACCTGCTAAATTTTCATTCATCAACTGTGTAAATAAGTAAATAAGTATCCCCATAGTATCGCTTAACTGATTGGGAGCTGTTAGGTGTTCACCTCATCGCGTTTCTTCCCTTAGAAAATTGCTCACCTTCAGCTTATTATCTCTCTATACTCTCTGTATCTCAGTTCTACTAAAGCAATCTGGCAGTATCTGACAGAAGGAAGCTGGAAAATTGGCAGCCTGCAGGGAAAGTCTTCACTCAATCTTTCTTGCTCTCTTGCTGCTCCTGCCGCTAGACTTCCTATTCCAAGTATGGGATGAAGTCTTGATCACAAGACTTCTATCAGAAGTGTTTAACCTATCATTAGCTACCGATTTCTCATTAGATAAAGTTTCTCTCTCCCTAAATGAATAGTGAATGTTTGCTTTGTTTTAAATACATGAGCTTTGTTTTCCCATTGTTGTGGGGCTCGTTTATTTTGATTAGGCACCTTATCTCTGTTTGGCCCTGCATGAAAGACAAATTACAATAACTTTTGGAGGCTTTTTGACAACTGCCTGTATTTAGCATTGCAAGCATATTTCTTACACTTCTCTACTTCTCTCTCTCCTCTTGTCCTTGTTGTCCCTCTCAGCCCCCAGTCAGATTATTATAAACAGTATGTTAGGAGTAATAGGAGTGTTATTTGATAGCTACAAGGAGAAGCAAGCAGGAAAATCCTCAGGATGCCCTGTACCATGGTACATACCTGATTTCACCATGCAAGATCTGATGCAACAGTAGGGATGATGTGTCTCATAGTTGTCTTCAGAGAGGAGCTAGTATTAAAATGCAACAGAAGTTAAGATTTTAAGGAGGTTACTTTGTCTTAAAGTCTGTTTGTCACAGAATGAAAATTGTGGATGATTAAGTCCTCAGAGGTTGAAATTCTATTAAATGTGTTTTTTCTAAAAGACAAAAGTTTATTATTTTTCAGGGTGTATCACTGTTCAAAGGTTGCACAATGATAAAAATAATATCATATCAAAGATTCAATTTCTTTTCCAAAATTCAAGTCATGCATTAACAGAAGACTTGCAGTGACAAACCCACTTGCTTGAATTACTCTCTAAAATTAATTTGTTTTCACTGCATTAAGTTAAGGTAAAAACAATGAAAGCTGAAAACTGATTAAACTGCTATATTTCTTCTTTATTTCCTGTATAAATCTTAGATACTGAGTAAGATGGGAGAAGAGTCAATAACAATTAAAAAAAAGAATGCATACATTATGCTCTTGATTTATGTCCCTCTGACTTTTTGGATGTTTGTAATTAATCTTCTGCTGGGAATCATATTTTCCTTGATATGTTACTTTTTGCTGGTGTGGAAAGGTATAGTAGGAACAAGATAATTATATAATCTTGTATTTATTATTATAATATATCTTGTATTTATTATTATAATTATATAATTATAAACTCAAGCACTAAATACCTTAGGCTCCTGCATTCTTTACAAAGTCTTACCTCTGTCCTCATATCATCTTCAGGAGACGGAAATGTTGCCCTATTACACTTTAAAACTTTGAATATAAAAAAGAGGCATAAGAAAATCTCGTGGAAGTGTACTGCTTAATAGTTGAGAAGTTGATTATTTGCTTTTGTGTTTTGATTTTCTTTTGTGCATTGTGTTTGCTCCTACAGAAACAGGCAGTTCCTCTCCTCCAGGTTTATTATGAACAAGTATACTTGAAATTTTAATATGTGTCTAAACAATAACAAAGCAAAATTGCCAAATTACCCAACTTACCCAAAACAAAGTGAGAGCCATAAAACTTATCAAATAGACCTCTGTAAAAGAATAATCTTTAACAAAAATCTGAAATACTCAAAGGTATTGGCAGAAAAGGGATAAGTTTTGTCTTTTTGAGGTGAGAAAAGTGTCTTGGTTTATTTGAGTAATTTTATTATACACTTAAATATTTTTTTTTTTCTTTTAATGAAATAAAGGTGAACTTCCAGGAAGATTTAAA
This sequence comes from Parus major, assembly GCF_001522545.3. Classification (NCBI taxonomy): domain Eukaryota; kingdom Metazoa; phylum Chordata; class Aves; order Passeriformes; family Paridae; genus Parus; species Parus major. The sequence continues at coordinate 71,793,860 of NC_031770.1, read as the reverse complement.
AAGTAATACTGCACCATTTGTTCTGAATGAGTTTTCATTTCTCCATAGTTCCATGCCCATATTACTATTTATACTCATTTACTGGCCTTCATCGTGGCATGACCTCATAACGTAGCAGGGATTCAGGATGTCAGGCAGCCAGATTCCAGTAGTTTAAAGTACTTTGATGCAACAGTCAGTCCTATGCCATGTCTCTTTAAAGGGATGAATTACTTTCTTTATTGAATAAGCCTTTTTAATTAATTACTGGAATGTTTAGAATAATATAGAAATATACTGAATGCCATTAGTCATCTGGGGTAAGCATATTCCAAAAAGACTAGTAGTAATTTTACCTTTGATTATTATCTCTTAGGCTTCATAATATTTATGTTTGAATGTTCACAAAAAATATATCTTTTACTTCTCATTCATGTTTTATTTGTGACCATTGTTTGGACTTCATTCCAAATTAGTCAGCTCAGTCTGGAATTCTGTTAAGGATCTCTGACCTAGGTGTAAGTTTTTAATATTCAACAATTTGAAAAGAAAATTGTCTACCATATGCAATTAATCACAGATTTAGAACACTTATGGAAATTTCATTTTTGATTGTGTACATAAGCTTTACATATTGAGTGCATTATACACAGTGTTTGAAATATGTAACGTATTTCTTTTTTTTTTTTCTAACAGTAATTTTAAAAAGAAAACATTTCTGAAAATATCTGGGAGTTTAATTTTCTCTTGGAAAATCAAGATTCTGAGACACCAGAAAAACAAGTATAAATTAATTTATTCAGACACAAGTATTAAAAGGAAAATAGCTTTAGTTTCAGTTTCTGAGGGATTATTAAAATCCAGAGAAGTAAATAAAAATGAAGTATAAGCTTGTCCAATGCTTAGGCAGGATTTTTGAAAAATAAGATGGTTTCAGTGAGCTGGTGTATTTTATATCCATTGATGTGTGTGCTTTGCTAGCTTTATTATCTTTCCAAGCATTGCATACTTGTTCTAATGGATGATAAAAGTGAAGTAGACTAATTTATAATCTGTAAATCAGTCTAGGAGAGCTGGGTAGACAGTAAGAAATAGCTTAATCATTGTCTTCAAAGAGTTCAAAAGGTTGATCCCAAAGACAAGTAAATGTATACATGAGCTTGTATTAGTTCCTTCCTCATCATTTGAAATTTCAAGTAAATGGGCTGCCCTGCAATCATGAAGAAAAGATACTGCACTGCTGCTATGGTATTTGGTATTGCTTAGATAAAGCCTGTTTAAAGGCGGAGAAAATAAGATTGCCTTAAGCCTCTTGTCAGCTTCCAGTCTGAAGTAAATTCATACATAACAAAAAAAGACTCAAAGGAAATAAAAAAACTGAAAGTGGAAAAATAAGCTGGTCAAAGCAAATGATTAACATATCTCTTCCCTAGGTATTAATCATACTATATGGGAGTGAGGGTCAAAAGAGTTGAGGAGAACAAGGAGCATTTTGGTGCAGTCAAATAGAAAAAAAGACAGCTAAGATAGTGATTTAAAATAGATTGAAATTTTTAAAGTGAGGAATAAAGGTCACAAAATCAGGTTCATATTGATAAGGCACAGTGGGAAAGTTTTAATGAATTCCCAGTAAATGTTTTTAAGACAAGAACTCCAGACCTGAATATTGAGATAAAAAAAGGGTTTTTTTGTCTTATCGATTGGGAGAGTTAAGAAAAATTCTAGTAAGAGATCAAACAGAATTATGAAAACTTGGTTTGGAACAAAGGAACTGAACTAAGACTATTTTACTAACTACTACAGAAAAATAAAAAGGCTTTTTAATTATTTAGTTTTACTCATGTATTGGGGGCAACAGGGATGCTGCTTTGTCTTTTCAAAATGTTAGCAACCTTATATCTGTAAGCAGCAGAGGAGGTGGAATTAAAATAAGAAGTAGAGTCTAAATCCAAGTCATTGTACCTAGCAAAGAAAACAGTGAAGTAATAGACGAAAATGGAAATAAGTGTTAACCTTTTGTATTTGAAGATATAGACAAAGCAGTTATATAAAAAAGAAAGGATGAAGAGGGGCTGAGGTCATTTGACTTGTTCAGCCTGTGAAAGGGGAGACTGATGGAGACCTCATTACAGTCTACAACTTCCTCATGAAGGGAAGTTGAGAGGCAGGCACTGGTCTCTTCCCTTCGGTCACCAGTGACAGAACCCGAAGGAATGGCATGAAGTTGTGTGAGGGGAGGTTTAGGTTGGTAAATCCTCTTTACCCAGTGGGTGGTTGGCACTGGAAGTGGTTTCCCGGGGGAGTGGTCACAGAACCAAGCCTGACAGAGTTCAAGAAGTATTTGGAAAATGCTCTTAGGCACATGGTGTGACTCTTGGGACAATCTTGAGCACGAGTTGTACTTCAATGATCTTTGTGGTCCCTTCCGATGCAACATATTCTATGATTTTATGATTTTATGAATCTTCCCTGTAGCAGAAATCCACTTTGTCTGCAAAACATGATAAATAGTATAAAGAGGCTCTTGCAATCTGTTTGAATACCTTTACTAGACTTTAAAAGGGACATCAAGACCAGGAGAAGAGTTCAACACCAAGACAACACCAGGACAAGTTTTGCTAGTGTAGCATTGGTTAAAAGTATCTATCTAATTTGTTATGGACCATATTAAGTGGAGAGTGAGTAGGACTAAAATCTGGTTGAACTGGCAGGCTTAAAGGGTCGTTATAAACAGATTGAAGTCCAGCTGGAGGTAAATTGTAGACAGTTATGCTCTCGTGGAGGTATCAGGTCCCAGATGGATTCACTTACGATCTGGACAGTAATATCTCAGCAGCTTTACAGATGATAGAAAACTGAGAGAAGTAGTTGACAAACCAGCTCAATAGGCTGGGTAGGAAGGAACCACACATAGGTCAAGAAAAGAAAATTCCAACGCCCTGGAGAATTAAAGTATCCATCATTAGAAGAGAGGCTGAGAGAGGGTTTGTTTAGCCTGGAACAAAGAGAAGTTGTGTGTGGGGAATGTAGATTGATATTTATAAATATGTGATAGGAGGATGTAAAAAAGATGGAGCCAGACTTTGCTTGGTGGTTTCCAGTGAAGGAAGACAAGGCAGTGGGCAAAAATTGAAATTTGAGAATTTGCATTTAAATACTTCACCTTGAGGATCAAGCACTGGAGCATGCTGTCCAGAGGGATTGTGGGGTCTTCATCCTTGGAAATTTTCAAACCCTAGACAATGTCCTAGACATCTGCTCTACTAGACTTTTCTTGGAATTGGATTTTGGGATAAATTATCTCCAGAGGTTCCTTCCAACATCAACAGTTCTGTGATTCCAGGGCTGCTGTGGTAATCTGGGACACTGGTACATGGCCATTCTCCCACAGAACAGGAATGAACTTCCATAGTTTTATTTTCCTTGCATGTTCTATGTCCGTTTAAAATAATGGCCTTTATTGGAAGAAATTTACCAAACTGTATTAAGGAAGGAAACAGTGATTGCATTAATAAAACATAACAATGTGGGCCTCCCTTCCTTCTCCAGCTTCAGTATCAGCACTATTCCTCTTCTAATAGATGGGCCATTTCAAATTCTTAGCTCTCTTTAACTCATGCTAGACATTTTTTAAAAGGCTTTGTGCTGTTTTTGGTTGGGGTAGTGTTAATTTTCTTTGCAGTAGCTGGTATAGGACTATGTTTTGGATTTGATCTGAAAATAGTGTTGATAGCACAGGAACATTTTTGTTACTGCTGAGCAGTACTTGTCCAGAGCAAAGGCCTTTTCTGCTTTTCACCCTATGCCACCAGTGCATAGGCTGGGGGTGCAAAAACAACAGGGAGGGGACAGAGCAAGGACAGCTGACCCCACCAGACTAAAGAGATATTCATCATATTGCATTATGCTCAGCATATAAAGCTGGGGGGAGAAGAAGGAAGCAGGGACAGGATGTTTGGAGGGATGGTGCTTGTCTTCCCAAGTAATGGGTACACACAATGGAACTCTGCTTTCCTGGGGACAGCTGAACATCTGCCAGCCCATGGGAAGTGGTGAATGAAGTTCTTGTGCTTTGCTTGTGCACACAGCTTTTGGTTTACCTGCTAAATTGTCTCTGTCTCAACTCATGAATTTTCTCACTCCAACTTACAAGTCCCATAAGGATAACAGCTGATAGCAAACAAACCCAGAAATATCATGCTGTATGGTTTGGCAGCCCTTGAGTAAGTAGAGAAAATAAACTACTGGGATAAGTTACTGGGATTTTCTTTATTCTTCCATTTAGCTCAAGATGAGGGAATCAAATAGAGAGTAATTAGAATGTAAAGAAAATATTATAATTACATTACTGTAGTTCGTATACAATTCTTTTGTTTGGTGTTTCTTTAGACATAGTAATTGCCTTCTTACATTTTTGTATTTACAGTAAAAACACTGCAAGGGATAAAGTTAGCTATAGAATATATTTGCTAGGAAAATGCAATCATAGCATTATGGCAAATACTGTCATGATCTGAATGGAAAGCATGGGCTAATTGACAGATTCTATCACATCTGTCATGATGAACATGAATATACTTTTCCCAGAGATCTTCAGTAAGCTGTCATGTTCCAAAAAGGTGCAGTGCAACTTAATCATATAAACATAAACCAGAATCAAATTAATAAGATTAAAATATCTATCCCCTTGAGAAATAACGTTATCTTATGATAAGTTAAAAATTCTTTCTGGAGCTACACATCTCAAAGCAGGTCATTTTTCCTTATTAAGCTACTTGTTGACAGAAAATGTCTCTCACTTATCTGCAGCTATTTATTTTCAAATGAACTCAGGGTGCATGTGTCCAGCTGCTGGTCCAGGTGCCCATTAGAGAAACCTTTCATTTGAATTAGCACATTTTAGGCAAATTCAGCAGATGATTAATACTCAAAATAAACATGAAACTATTTCCTTACTTGCCCAAGCAACTTCATCCACTTTGTTGTGTTTAAAATTGTTTGTGCTGTCACTGCTTTGGCTGCTTTTCTGCTTGGCATGTGCAGGGAAATCATGTTTGTGGTTTTGCTAAAACATATTTTCCAACACAATGGCTTTCAAATTCATAGGTGATCTCTTTAACCCTATCTGCGAGTAGTGAAGGGGTCAACCAAAGGGTCACCCAAAATAATATAGTCATGATAACACATTGACAGTGGCATCAGTTATGTGCTAAAATGCAATCACAAACACTATCAGTGCAAATGTTAATTTTTGTCAAAGCATACAGGAACAAGATGTAGTGGGATAAATAGTATGGTAAACAATGCAGAATGAGTTCAATGAGTTTTCTGTGCTTTCACTCTATTTTTGTTTTCATTGCAATTTTTTTCAGTCTTATATAATACATGTGAACAGCAAAGCATTAAGTCAGTCACCGGTAATGTTGTTAGCTTTTTAAATTGAAACTTAATACATATTTACTTATTGTTTATTGGAGGTTTCTAAAATAGTTGCTCATAAATTAGTTTTCATAAAACTCCCTAGAATGGAATTTTCTCAAATATTTCAATCAAAACAAAATAAGGAACTGAGTCTAACACTGTAGGCCCAGTTGCTGTTATTATTGGAAACTGCTCAGCAAAATAATTTGTAGCATCCTGAAAAGGCTGACTTGTTTTCGTAAGCAGATCAGCAGAGATAATAATATAAATTTATCTAAATTCAACTAAATGGATTCTCAAACTCCATCAGAAATTTGGTTTCCCATTAGCTGTTTACTGTATGAATAAAAGAACTACTTTTCTGCCCAGCTGATAAATTTACTGACAGCTTGACAGGGGAAATAGAACAATGCAAAGCTACACCCAGTGATTCCATGAAGGAAATGTCTAGAACAATTGGTAGTTGGAAATTCATAGAATTATTGCATGATTTGGGCGAGAAGAACCCTAAAGATCATCTAGTTACAACTCCCTTACAATCATTAAAAGTAAATTTTCTAGGAGTTATCACATACCAGCATACACAATATTTTTTAGATGGCACATAGAATTCCACTAGACCACATCATTACATCTCATATTATCTGTTCCTTCTCTTGACTGTATTTCAGAACTTGGATGTCAGAGTCCACAGAGTAATTATTTCAAGACATGTTTGAAATGTTTCATTATTGATAAAAAATTCTACTCTGCCCCCAAAATGAACAGATTATAAAGTATAATTGTTTTTATCATGTGCAACAATAAATACATCGATATTGAATAAAATTTTAGTTAATATTAAGAAGTCTTTTACTGCAGCAATCAGTAGAAATGTTTAGTTAGAAAGCTTAAAATGTCACTGAAGTATCTCTGGATACATCCCACATGACATGATCTTGCTGAGTAACAGAGAAAATTTTTATGGCAGCTGAAGAATTATCCATTAAGAATTTTTTTTCCTAAAAATAAAAAAATGCCATGTTTAAATTTGGCTTATTATTATTTCTTAATTGTTCTGTCAACTGAAATTGATATGAAATATGATTTTTTCCATCAGTCTGTTCACTTTTTTCCTAATACACCAATATCTAAAAATTTTGAAATGTTTTTGAAAGCTTAGTTTATCACTGAAATTTCACATTATTGCTCACTTAGAAAAAGAAAAAAAGTACAGATTGAGGGAAGGTCGTACCAGCCCAGCTACTTATTGTCGTGTTCTGGCTGGTATCACTCAAAGTTAGTATCACTTAAACTTTGATTTTTGTAATTGAAGATGATGTTTAATGAGACTACAGTCGGACCTGTTTGCATCATAAAGTACACAGAGAAAAGTCAGAAAATGAGAAGAAGTAAGTGGTGGCAGCGCTTTTCACTGTGGTCTTTCCAAGAATTCAGGACAACTAATGTGAACAGAACATCTATAATGTTAAGGGTTCAATGTTGAAGCCATACCATGTGACAGAAACTTCCTGGTGCAAACATGAGGAGCACTTTACTGTTGTCACAGGAAAAAGTATCTGTTCCTACAGCCAATGCTAAATGTGTCCAAACTAAAATGCCTTTTGCAATTTAAAGTTCAATCTAACTTAAATAAGATATAGTAGCCAGGGTTCTAATGAAACTGCAGACTGTGTATTTATAGTCAGATTTTGGGCAGCACAAGTTTCTTCAGTTTATATAGGGTAGTGGAAATACAGTGTGTGAACTTTTCACTGATGTTGCTTTTGATTTTCCTCTACATAAATATAGGAAATAGGGAAATTTTGGATTTAGTAGTTTCAGAAGATCACACACGAGAGTGCTACTCAAAATGATACTTTTTCTTCCCCCCCCAAGACTGGTTCTGCACAGTTCAGTTATATTATGGCATTTGTATGAGACATAATTAAGTAATTGGTACAGGATTAGTAGAGAAATTATCAGAGAAATCTTAGAATAATCTATGACTGAGTGTTGGTGTATTATTTAACATTAACATGACTGATTTAAATCACTGGGTGGTCAAACAAATTGGTAATTTGTTTTCATGTTTTCATTCACTGGAAAATTTCAGTTTATTGCTGCTAATTTTGAGCAATTATTCTGAAAATAATTCAAATAGACCAGTTAATAATGCTGGAAAGTGAATTCTTTCTCCCTGTTCTGCCATACACTTGTTCTGCCTGTTTGAAATTAGAACTTAGTCTTCAAAAGCTGTACTATATCCCTTTCTCTGCTGAACTACATTTATACTGTCTGGACTCACTACAAATGTCCAAATTCCAGGATGCAAATAAGCTCATTTATTTTATTTTGCTCTAACTCTTGACACGTTGTATGGTTTTGTCAGCAACGCAATTTTCTCCTTCAACTTCTGGTAAGATGGGAAGGGGCTGTATATATACCAGTACTAAAAAGTACTCAAAAATACATCTTATAACTCTGCTATTGTCTGTATTTTCTGTATGGATCATTAACAAAAAAATATGTAAATTCATTTAGGTGTTTAGATGAATTCTTCATGATGTATTCATCAGGAACCAATCTGGCTGAAAAGTTTACCTGTTATTTACCGTAACTTTTAATTCCAGATATTTTAGTTTGTTTTTTTTAAATTATTATTATTCTTTCTATTGTTGGAGGGAAGCAGCTCCTTAAGAGCTATGTTGATTATCTTCTCAAGTACATTGTTTAAGAAACTAAAGGTGTTTAAAGATAAAACTGCCAGAATTATTCCAAGATCTGACAGATTTGCTAACAAAAAATTCTTCTGATCAGTATCCCACCCCTCCTCTACACCTTTGAGAACAACCACATATGGCATCAATCCTGCTTGACTGAATTAACTCCAATTTTCTAGTCACCAAGGTCAGAAAAGTACAGAGAAAGACTCAGCTGTTAGCACATATGGTCCAATGTGGTTGGTAATTTACTGTGTGTAATAAAAAAGTACAGAATGCTAAACCCAAATCCCACAGCAAAATACCTCAGTGGTGGCTTATGCTAATGTATAGACAGCAAATATTTTACATTAGCTATTTTGTGACGAAGTAATGAAAATTATTGGCTGTTTTGGATGTAAAGAGGTTTTTTATGTCTGTCAACAGAACTGATAGTTGAACTTATTACAAGAAAAATCCCTGTCTGTGCAGCAAGGCTCATTTTGATGACTATCGTTACAAGCAATAGTTAATGCTACTTCTTGCTGCTTGAGTGGTGCCATCAGGAAAAAATGACAGTGGAAATTCTGCTTAGTTTTTGAAACCTGTGCAGACAATGAAATAGTATTTGTTTTTAACTATGTTTTCTTGGGGAAAAGACCAGTAATAATGGGTTTTCTGTCTCTTCTGCTCATTCAAAATCTTTGACCAAAGCAATGCTGAGTTCGGCTTCTAATGTTGTCAAATAAGTTTATATCAAATCTCAACAGCAACAGTATTTTGAGAATAGCACATATTAATTATGCTTTGAATATTGCACAAACATCTCTCAAATAGATACAAATGCTGTGAGAATACGTTTGTTAAAATTTCGACATTGTGACAAATTCTTGCTCTATTAGAGGTCATATTTAAAGTAGTATTTGTGACCTTCATGCTCAGTTCCAATGATAAAAGTATGCAGTCAGTGCTTTTGGAAAATGAGATTGTTTTCAGATACAGTGCAAATGAAGTGTGGAGTTCCGTATGTGCAATTTGTATCTCAGAACAGGCAGTGAGCAGAAACAGGTTTATCTTTACAAACATCCAGAATATAAGGATATGCTTTAGAAACAGACTAAGTTTGATTAAATTCTTATTCCTATTTATAAAGGAAGAAACCTGCAGAAATGTGAGATATATGACACTTGTCATCTTCCACAGTATTTTACAAGAAGAGGTCTTGTGATAGTTATTATTCAGTAGAGGACTATGTATCATTCTGGTATAAAAGGCAAGAAAGTTTTCTGAAATCCATTAGTGATTTTGGAGCTTTGAAGTCTTTACCTATTTCCAGGTCAAAGCTGATAGCAAAAACTTATTTCAATAACGTTAGGGTTTGGGGTTTTTTATCCGTAAGTTATTTGAAATATTTAACATTTGCTCAAAATCTTTGGGTTTTAAAACAAAAAGTCAGCACAATCAGGGCAAGAGTGAAAATGTCTTTCTCTGAGCACTGCATTTTTCATTCTTTGTAGCTCTATTCTTGGCAGAAACACGTTTCCTCTTTTCATTTGTGCTCTATGGACCATAAAAACTGCCATTATGGAGGAGAGAAAGCTGTATGCATTACTTTTATTGTTTTTATGCTGACACAACAAAATCTAAATTGTCTGGTTCACTTAGGGGTTTTCAGGCCTCAGTGGTTCTGAAAAAAAAAGGGGAAAAAAAAGAAGAAAAAAAGTAGAAAAATAATACTCTGAGGTCAAAGGGTTATTGTGAATGAAACCAAGATGAAAAAAGAGAGTGTCTTTCATTTTTCTGTGATGATTGAGAAGTAGCTAGTCTAAAAGTTCTAGGAGAAAAAGGAAAATATTGTATTAAAGAGATTGGTATTTATTACTTGCTAAATCATTCCAAAAATTAGATGATACTCAGAAGCCTACTTGAATTAAGTTCATCTGTTGGGTGATAGAGGACAGCTGAGCTGATTTAAGTCTGGATTGTGCATGGTATTGTATCGTCCTGTGGAGGCATCAGGTGCAGATATGCAATTAAGACCAAATTGTGTTTTACACACAACGTGCTCAGCTATGTCAAAATCACTAATTATAATGCTTTAGCTGCCTCAAAAATAGCGGTTTTGGAGTGTAGAATTAGCTAAGACTCATGAGAAACTGGAAATTGTTTTGGTCATTAAAAAAAAAAAGAAGTAAATGTACTATTTAAAACAAAGTATCTTCAGCAAGACGTGCAGTGATTTATGAAAGTTAAAAATTAAGTGTGGAAAGCTAAAAAATTAATAATGTGTCATCACTTATTCTAATTCTTGTATTTATCATTATTTCCTTATATTACTTATATTCTTATATTACTGTTCAGAAGTCCCAGCAATGGATCATTGTTGTCCACTTCAGAAACATTGAGTTGTTTGGAGAAAACAGTACCTGTTCAAAAGAGTTCAGTTTCATATTAAGAACTGGAAGAGGTGGATCAGTGTACACAGATATACATTACAGAAAAAATAAAGTATATGAGGATGGATCAGTGTACACAGATATACATTACAGAAAAAATAAAGTATATGAGGTACACAATGGAGATAACATATCATCAGTCATTGATAGGTATTTGAACAGTAGCAATCAGCCTTCACAAATTTCCATTTGGTGAGACTAGAGGCAGGTGAACAGTGTACTTATGTTTCTGTACAATTTATTTTCATTTATTCTACTGTTCAAATTCTTTCTGATAGCCTTATCTTTGAGTTTTGCTGTATTTATAATACTTCAGGAGAATTACAGGATTCCTAAAGCATTCTTTACCTTAGGCTATTTGTTCTCTCGGTTTTAAGCTTGTCACACTATGATTTAAAATGTATTCCATTAATTAACTTTGTTGATTTCTCTATTAATGGTACTAATTCTCTGTGGCCTAAAATACTGGACACATGTCCCAGATATTTTAAAACATCTATGAGCAGTAAGAGGATTGACTATAATATTGGTTTCACCTAAATTTGACATCTAGCCTTCTTATGTTTAGAAAAACTCTTGAGATACATTAGTACTTTTGCCATTATTAAGAACATCAGAAATGTATTTTCTAGTTTCTTTCACAGCTGTGTAGATTTAGGTCATATGTCAAAACAAAATGCCAACTTTACAAAAAAGAATAAGGAATGAATAAAATAACTTACTACATGAACAGTTAAGTTTGGATTCCTATACTCACGTTCAGGATTTCCAAAAGGTCACGTATGAAACAACGGGGATGAGCCTAATTGAGTTGCAGAGGAAGGAAGGGGGAAAAAAGACAGGAAAACACATTCTTCTGGGTAATGATGTGTTTGCCTTTGGCTTGATGTATGAACCACAAAAATTCACAATGCTTTTGGGGTTTGTTTGGTTTGTTTATTTTGGTTTTTTGTTTGGTTTTTGTTTGGTTTTTTGTGGTTTTTATTGTTTGTTTTTGTTTTGTTTTGTTTTGTTTTCCAAAACACGAAATTACATATTTCTTTTTATTTTCTTGAAGGTGTTCAAGGTCAAAATTTGAAATGTCTCCAGAAGCTCCTTAATTATTGTACATAAGTTCACAATGATAAGGAATCAAAGAAATCTATGAAAACTCAAAGTTGGAAGGGATCTCTAGAGGTCCCTTACTCTTGTAAGAGGAGATCGGATTTTCTAATTGAAACCAACTTATTCAGGGTGCATGCAACATTAATCTATTTGGAGTTACTGAATATTGAGTTATTAAGCTGTCTCAAATATTTCCAGTGAGCTGATTCTATGACTTCTCTGATCTACATGTTCCAATACTTAGTTTTTCTCATGGTGAAGAATTTTTTCCTTATATACTCAGGGTATTTCTCATTATCAGTGCTGGCTCTTGCCTCTTATGTTGACACCACACATCCTAATGAAGACAGTACTTTCAGCTTCTCTCTAACATTCTCTTTAGGTAATGTAAGAAGGCGATTATATTATCTGTAAGCCTTGCATTCTAGGAACAACACCGTTTTATATAAGTCTTTCTTTGTAAGTTAAGATCTCCAGTCTTCTGATCACTTTGGTGGGCACTATCTAATTTTAACATGTCTTTGGACTCAGAGAATGAAAACTGGACACAGCATTCTTGGTGTGGCTTGACAAATGCCAGGTATTGTGGATTAATCACTTCCCTGTTTCGGGGCTTGGCTATAGTCTGCTGATATTGCCTGCAGTCAGTCAGCTTTCCTGCTACAGAGATGGGCTGCTTACTTGCGTTCTGCTAGCTCTCTTCTTGGGACCATAAGTCCTTTTCAGCTAAGATTCACTCCCACCAGCCAATTTCCAGCCATTGTGGATGCTTGGGAATACTTTTTCCCAGCACTGGAATTTATATTTCTTAAATCTCATGCATTTCCTGTTATGCTAATTTCCAAGCCTTTTGTGACCTATCTGCACAGTAGCTCCTTCTTTCAGTATTTCTGCCTCTCCTCTCTGTTTTGTGTCACCCACAAACTTGATAAGGCTGCTTTTGGTACCATTTCCCCAACAGCTTGTAAAAATAGTGAGTGGTATCAGGTCTAGGACTGACCCCTGAGATAGTCAAACCTTGACAAGATGCTAATCTGGTTTGAGATATTAACTACAACTTTCTCTGCCATTTCTCCACCTGTAGTTGCTCCACCTGTCCAGTCCCTATCCTTCCAGGTTGTCATCAAAGATGTTCTGAGAGACCATGTTAGACACCTTGATAAAGCTCATTGGGTTTTTTGAAATCTCTTTTTATATGTCATATTTTTGTCAGTGGAGATGCATAAGTGATGAGCTTGGTGAAGTCATTCAGAGGTGGCATTTCATAGTTTTTCCATTACATAAGGTCAGAATAAATGGGCATTTGTTCCTTTGGCTTTAAAAAAATCCATGAATCAACTTTAAGAAAAGTGACTTGTGTCCACTAAGCATGCAATGCACAGGAAAACAAAAGTCTCAAAGCAGTTATACTCAACATCATGAATAGAAAATACTGTAGTAGGGCACCATCTTTGGGGTTTTTTCCTCACATAATGACTGTGATGATTTAATTCTCATGTGGTGGGGAGTGCATTCATAAAATATATCAGAACTGGGTTGATGACATTTTTTTTTCCTCACAATTTAATCTTAATTACCTTCAGTCTTTCCTTACTTACTACAGACTCTCTTGAGCTTAAATATTGCATGGGTGAAAGCAAAGTTGAAGCATTTTCTGTGGCACCTAAATGCTTTTAGAAGTCAGGAAAGAAGTTGTAAGCTATCATTAAATTAAAAATCTCCATTAATGGATCTGTAATTTTTCCTTCGTAGAGAAATGTCATTATTAGTCTGGCACATTTTTACTGTGCATTTATCCACTCTTGACTTGTATCATGAGGTTTGCTTCCATGTACTTTGATCCTTGCTTATGCTGTCATATTTTCAACATTCTGATATTTTCCTAATCTTGTGGCCCAGAGTCCTGCTGACAAGTATTTCTTTCCAAGTCAGAGCTCCAGGATGGAGCAGTAAGTAAAACATTACTGACAATGACTCATTCTGTTTCCAGATCCATATTTTACATAGCATTAGACTATGACTAACTTAGAGCCTTTGCCATGGTTCCAGTTGTGGTCCCTGACAAGCACAGTTATCTTCCTTCCAATGATGTTTAATTCATGAACGCTGAGTATGACACTGATGGTATTCTCTGAATGTCATTTCAGAGCTACCATTTCGTGCATCAGGTTTGATGTTGAAATAAGTTTCTAGATTTGCTTAATTTTTTCATTTCCAGCTTTCCTATGAGTTCTCTTTTTTCTTCCAGTGAAATTCAAGGCATAGGCAGCTTTCTTACTACTCTACCTTGTCTTCAGCACTCCTGAGGGAACACAAGCATGGTAAATCATGTCACCACAAGTCATCTTATACAAGCATCATTTCTGGGTGATTTCAAGTTAGGTTGGATGTCCCAACAGTGATTTCCAGTTAGATGAAACAATATGGTTAACTAACACAAGATAAAATAATACACTTAATTGATGGAGTATATAGGTTGATTAGCTAGATTGATTTGCACGCAGTGAAAGAAGGTGGAAACAATGTAAATTGCAGCATCTGCTTCTCACAGTATGAATGATACAGTCATAACCACAGGAAGCATGTTGGAGTGTCATTATCTTTAATTCAATGTCAACTAGGCTCCTGATGCTTTTCATTGTTCTGACTTCTTCATTTTCACAATGAGTCTGCTGAGTATTTTGGCAAACACAGGACAACTATTTGTGGTAATATATATTCCTAAATCAAATGAAGAAGGTTGCATAATTTCAAATTGAAAAAAAATATTCTCTTGTGCATTAAAAAAACTGCAAAAACAAAGGGTTCACAAGTAGAGTAGCATTATTCCTTGGCATAATTTCAGCTTTTATGGGTGGAAGAAAGTAGTGCAAAAGCATTCACTTTTTGTGTACTTTCTGTCACCCTTGTCAGCTTTACAGTGGTGAGCCATGTGCACTAGTATTCACGGTTTTGTCTCCTCTTCTTAATTAATCATTAATCAGACTCTTTTAATGTTTTTGTTTCATTTTAATTATTCCAGTAAATGAGCTGTCCTCTGCAGGAGCTTTCTCTGATTTTGTAGATGACCTTCTTTCTTGTCTTTTCAATAGTAGCAGTGGCTTCATCCTAGCTGATTAAATCAGTCATCACAATATGAACACTTCGTCCTTTAAAGGATATTGTATTTCTTTTCACATGTTCTAGTGATTGAGTAGAAATCAACCATTCCCTTTGCTATTATTTTTTCATCCTGAAGTTTGTTTTTTTCTCAACAAAAATAGTAAAATACATATGCATTACAGTTCCTTCTCTACTTTTTTTGTTGTATCTCATTTGTCTTTTTCTTCTCCTTCCCCTACTACATGTCAGCAATGTGCATTTAAGCATTTACTAAAATTATTTTCTCTGCCAATATTGCTCAGATTATTTATAGTAGCTAAAATATTTACTGGGGTAAAGGCTGTATGATAAAAGAATTAAATAAGGGTACTCAGTAAAATTTTGCAAATAATGAAAAAAAAAATTATTTCCAACCTGTCTGTATTGCACATTAACTTAGATTTCTACAGAGATGATGTGCATTTTTTCAAGTATATTATGCTACAGTGTAACATTAAATGCTAGCAAGATTTATTTGATTTCAAAATACAAGCAGTATGAGGAGAGACCCTATCTATTCGGTCATCTCTATTCTGCATTCTCTATGTTCATAGAATTTTTTGAAGAAAAATGTCTTCTTCTTTCATTGTTGCTAAAATCTTTTGCACTCTGGCCCACATTATTTTCAATACAATAACAATTTACATAATGCAGAGCCTTTAAAGTCTTCAGTTTTGGCATTGACACTAGACTTAGTTCAAATGCTTGATTTGCTAAGTCTCCAGGCATAGAAAAAGAACTCTTGGGTTGTATCAGCAGGGGGACAAAGTAATCTCTTTTTTCCTAAATAAATGTTCTTTTCATTCCAATACACTGCTAATTCTCTTTTGGGTGAGAAATTCTGACTGCCAATCATCTGAACTTGAGAAATGATTGTAGTGTCAATCTTTGTTTAATATTTCTTCCAGAGCTGATGGCAGAAATATATTTAAGACTCACATTAAAAGAGGAAAGACACCTTAAAAAGTCTGATAATACTAGTGTTTACATGATATTTCTACATTTTATTTATTAGGCAAAATTTAACATTACAGAGCATTTTTTGATACATCTTGTGTTTGCAGTGTTATTAAACAGATGGGAAAAATGGGTTATAAAATGATCAGTATTTCTAATAACTTCAGTTTGTCCAGTAATTATGATCTCTTAAGCACTGTGTTTTACAAAAATGAGAGAAGGAAATTACTTTCATTTAAACCAACTCAGGTGAAAAAAAGGAAGCAACTCCTCTGTAGTTGCACAGCAACAATTTCTTCCAAACTACTGACTCCTTTGTCCCAAATCACTGATTCCCTTCCTACCACAGCAGTTCTTTGTATTCTAGAAATATTAAATCAGAAAACACATATTAATTTTTAGGACTTCCAGAAGTCCATTTCTGTAAGGCAAACTAGCCTTATTATGACCAGAGGGTGACATTATCTCTTACTTAAAATCTTTCTCCAAGTATTTTTGTCATGTACAATAGATAAAATGCTATCTTCATGAACCTCTCCTTCACAACTGTTTTCTCCACACACTACCATCTGTAAGTGCTTTGATTACTTCAGATTGCCATGCTATGCATTAGGTTTTCAGAACTGTTCAGTTGAGTGATTGAAATAACAGCAAAATTTCACTATTTCACTTGTACTAGAATTCACATATTCTCCCACAAAATTCAACATAGTTGATTATCTTTGCTAGAGTGAAATACTTATTAGTTTTCCACTGACCTGAATTACTTGCAGGCCTTCCTTCTGCATAAAAAACATAGAAACAATAAAAAGAGATAAACAACAGATATTTCACATTTGATAACGTGTTCAGTTGTTTATTTTCACACGGAGAAGATGAGAAGTAGAGCTGAGATGAAAGGCACAGGAATCCTTAGAAAATTGCCTTGGTAAAACCTAACACAGTAAAATCCAAGAGGAGATCAATGTGCAAATTGAGAGTTTGCTTTCACTCGTATAAGCATATTATTCTTATTCATATTGCATTTAATATTTGCCTTTCAGAAATCCAAAATCTCCACTTATGACAAGATGTGGGCCTTCATGAGCAGCAGGAGGCAGTCAGTACTTGTCAAAAGTAATGAAGAAGGTATCCAACGCGTGCTTACCTCTGACTACGCATTTTTAATGGAGTCGACAACCATTGAGTTTGTCACACAGAGGAACTGTAACCTTACACAGATTGGAGGCCTGATAGACTCCAAAGGTTACGGCGTTGGAACTCCCATGGGTAGGTGATATGTCAACCACTTGTTCTCTGTTCATTAATCTTAGTTGCTGCTGCAGCAGTATGGGAAACATCCTATACACTGTTCCTTTCTCTACATTCCCAGCATTCACCTTTCTTTTCTTTTTCCCAACCAGGCACAATACATATTTTGTGAGTTTATGGCTTTTGTTGTATTTTCCAAACAAAACAGTAGTTACTTTATAAATGGTTTGATATTTTCATATGATAAATTTGTCTTACTTGGTGCCTTCCATATGTTCAACAACAACAGCAGCAAAAGTATTTTTCACAGAACTTTATTTTATAAAAAAAAAAATTTAAAGATGTTTATCTCTGTGTTCAGAGAATGAAGTCCTATTAGTGGAAGACTTACATTAGCAAATGGGGCTGATTCTTTTAAAGTGAGAGGGTTAATCACTGAGATTGCTAAAAGAGGAGGAAAGATTCCATACCATGCCACAAAAGAAAACAAATATTGATTTAGCCTTGTGGGATATGGTTTGCATACTGGCTCGGCAATTACAATCCTTTAAGACTTTTCCAGGTCAGCTGCTTTTTACTCAGTACAAAACTTTAGTTGCAAGATTACAATCCAACTACAGGTGTTAGCTTGGCTGTAGCTTGGCTCCTAGAATCCACATAATGGGATTCAGCAAGAAATGAGTAAATCACTGAGTGCAGTGATTTTTTCAAGGACATGAAGTGAAGATGGGATTAGATTTCAGAATAGATGGGAACAAAAACGGTGTGACACAAAAGTTGTGAGTACCGCACAATTACTCTACTTAAGATTGTAAAGTTGTTCTGCTGACTTATTTCTCAGGCAAATATTTATTTAAACTTTATTTTGAACAATAATTTATCATTTTGTGATTTATGTGGATATACTTTTATTTTTCTGAGATAGGTCTTAAGTTTGGTACTGTTTTTATCTGTGTTAATAACATATGTTACATCATTGTAATGGGAAAGTTGTGTCCAGTAGTATAAATCAAGCACATGGGATTTTAAGAAATAAAGATTACTGGCATATCTTGGACAAAGAGGTACCTAGTATTATCAAATACACATTTGCCTATATGTTGAATATATTACTTCAGTAACATCTTTGCAATATTCATTATTTCAGTAGTTTTCTATTTAATGGACACCTGCTGAAGAAATTATGATTCTGCTCATTCTATCTTTTAATAGTTAGTTGTTAGGAATCTAGTTTGATTCATACCAATTTTTCCACCCTGTGCTATTGTGGCTCTTGTATTGCTGAATATGTTCTATAGACGTGCAAGTGACAGAATGGACTGGACTTCAGTCCTGCTGGTCTTTTTGGCATCTTATATTTTCTCACTTATATGCCTTTTTGTTATTTTGAGGATAAAACCTACCTTCCATTTCAGTTTAGTATGGAAAAAATCATATTTTAGGTATAGTTTTTGATCTAGATTAATCTTTGAATAATCCGCATGCAAATTTGTGAAGCATCTGAGGCATGTCCCAGAAATTTAAGTGAACACTGAAATGCCAAGCTGACAGGAATCAGAGAGACAAAAACACTCTAGAAATTGTTCTGTTTATCTGTTAAGGCAGAGAAGCATCATAAACACCAGAGAAAGCAGCTTTAAAACAATGCTAAATCCAGGAAGTGATTGGAGTTTAAGTTTAGGAGAAGAAAAGTTGAATGTAAAGAGGCAAGAAAGTTGAGTAAACTGTCTGTTGGTCTTTGTTCCCTACCTTATATGGGCACAGTGGGCACTATTTCTTCACTAACTTTGAGTCATATCAGAGCATTATTCAGGTCTTATTCATCCACAAGATTCCAAGCAACAACAAATTGTCTATGTCAAGAGAAATAGTAGTGTTGTACCAGGGGATATGTGAGCTGACAGTTGTCTTGAGTCAAGATAAAAGAAATAGAGGACATACCTGCAGGAATCTGCAATCACCAAAGGAGGTAAAATAAGAGCTGAAACAGTGTTAAACTTAACAAAAGAAGTTGAAGAAAGATCTGAAAAAAAGATGACAGCTTCATAAGTGGAAATAGAACAGAATGTAAAATAGGATGTAAAGTAAAAATTTTTACAAAAGAAATGAAGGTAGAACAAAACAACATCTGGGGCTTTCCCAGAACAGCTAAGAATAAGAGATTAATCCAATATTTCAGCAGTATCTATAAAATTCTGTTGAGAGAGCTGACATTTATAATGGGTTTATATCCTGTGTATTAGGTGCACAGTCTCAGAGGAAAGGGATTGTGCAGCCTCTGCTAGAATGATGCATAGTTTGCACATACATTTGAAAGGAATCCTTATGAAGAAGCATTTCCATGGTGTCTGTCAGAATAGTTTGATTAAATATTTTGCTTTATGGAAGCTAAAAAGTATTACAGAGCAGTGGATAATGCAAAATATTCTCATGCATTATAGCTAATCTCATTTCTACAGGAAAAAATAATTCTGGAGACTTTAAAAGAACTTATGACATGGTTATATCTATAGAAGTAGATTACATCATTATTTAATGACTGTGAAAGAAGTTTATAGACATGCAACTGAGTAATATCTTTTTAGAGTTAATAATCCTACAAGTAACTTGTCAAGTGCTTGGAAAACTGCAGTGTAATGGCTTCACACACATAGAATATGTTACGGCTTTTTCCTATTTGAGAAGCAACCCATCTCCAAGAACAATACTGAACTACTTGTGTTTTTACAATCACAGAATCACAGAATATGCTATGTTGGAAGAGACCCATCAGGATCATTGAGACCAACTCACAACCCTGAACAGGACACTAAAAATCACACCCTGTGCCTGAGAGCATTGCCCAAACACTTCTTGAAGTCAGACAGGCTTGATGCTGTGACCACTTCCTTGGGGAGCCTGTTCCTGTGTCCAACCATCCTCTGGGTAGAGAACCATTTCCTGACATCAAACCTAAATGTCCCCTGACTCAGCTTCATATTTTTTCCAGTCTTTCACTAGTCACCACAGTGAAGAGATTGGTACCTGTCCTGTTTCTTCCCCTCAAAAGGAAAGTGTAACTGCAGTAAGGTCTCCCCTCAGCCTCCTCCAGGCTGAACAGACCAAGTGACCTCAGCTGCTCCTTATAAAGCTTCTGCTTAAGACCCTTCACCATCTTTGTGGCCCTCATTTGCACTAAAACACTTTAATGGTTTAATGTGTTATATTGCAATGCCCAAAACTGCAATAGTTTTTAGGCCACCCCAGCTCAGAGCAGAGCAGGACAATCCCCTCCCTTGCCCGGCTGGCCTTGCTGTGCCTGATGTCCTCCAGGGCAGGGTTGGGCCTCCTGGCTGCCAGGGCACTGCTGGCTCATGTTCCACTTGCCGTGGACCAGGACCCCCAGGTCTCTTTCTGCAGTGCTGCTCTTCAGCCTTTTTCCCTAGTCATTACACAGAGCTAGGATTGCCCCATCCCAGGTGCAGAATCCAGAACTTGTCCTTTTTAAACTTCATAGGGTGTTACAGGCATGGTGTTGGGAAGATATAGATGTCATCTGCAAAATTTGCCAAAAATACATCTTATCTCCTGGAATAGTGGCTTGAAATTTAGAAGTCTTTGCTCATGAAGTTTAAATTTGTAGGATACAGATGTTGCAGGTCTTATGTTGACTTTGGTAGAAAGGATATGGTTACTTTTGGAAAGCAGCACCAAAGGAAGTAGGTGCAACATATCTTGATTATTCTGAAGACAATAGAATAATAATTAGTGAGAACATAGTTTGCTTGCCTTCAAGCAGCTACAAGAAGAATAGCTAAAAGCTTTCCTAACAGAAGAATATGCTATCAGTTTATGACAAGATAATTACCTGGAAGATGCAACCAAGAAAATATAGCACCAGTTTAGAGTACCGCTGTAAAAGCTCTCTGATCATGATGTTGATATTTTAAATTTAGAGAAAGAAAGCTGCACAAGATTAGGAGAAAAAAACCTCAATGGATCAGGGAGAACATGGATATAAAATCCTTCCCCCAAAAAATGGAGACAGAAAATATGAATTTACATGATTATTTTATTTTCTCTAAAAGCATTAGTGAAGTGAAGAAAGTTTAGATTGTTAAAATGTAACTTTTGAGGAAGGAAGTTGGAAACAATGTACTTTTGGTGCAAAATAGGACCATCAGAATCAATGCACATCTTTAATATCAACAAGATACAGTGATGCTTGAAATAGGTGCAAAACAGAATTCTCTATAGTATCTTTACAGCAATGAAATATAAACTAGGGTGAATTTGGTAAATTATGCATACAATAATTGATTCTAATGAGGTAAGTTTTTAAATCAAAGTTTTTTATACACTAGGATACTTGATTTCTAATGAAAAGAGAACAGACCTGGAATGAGACCTCTTATAGCAACTGATACTTTGGAGCAGATAAGGGAGAACTTTGTAATGGGATGTGTTTTTTTTGTTTTCTCTTTGCAACATTGTTTATAGCTTTGTAACCTAACGTATAATAGCTGCTCTGCTACGGAATATTTGTTGGCTTTTATTTTTTATTTTTTTTTAATCTTCCAGTTTGAAGATCCACATGCAAAGGGTTTTTATTTGCTTTATTCTGGCATGTTTTATCAGGAGGCATTATTTTGCTAGGTCTGTGTTCTTCATCAGTGACTCTGTTTGAAAGGAAAATTATTTACATATAATTGTCAACGTGGTGTATAGGTGCTTTCTAATATCTATCATATTCTAATAATATGGATATGTACATTCCATGGTTATCGATTAGAAATGCACATAAGTGTCATTTAATGGTTGGAATTTGTCTTTGCGGGAGCATTCACCTCATCATCCAATACTGATGTTCAATGGAGGAATAAGGGGAGGGAGGAAGGGAAGAAGAAGAGTGGAAAGACACAAATTGAAAATTAACAAAGGAAGAGTAGGAGAGGAGGAGGGAGGGAGAGCAAACCATTTGGGTGTGTAGGGCAACTTACGCTTTCCATTACAGATAATCTGAAGTGTTTATTATAATTTTCAGTAGTTACACTTTCCCATTTCATCACCATGCTTGTTTGAAATTTGGGTTGTTCTTGGAGAAAGCCCAGTTGGGCCTAAATTTATCATTACCATGAGCTCCTAATTGTTTATGATACATCCAAATGCTTATAGTCATCCTATCAAACAAAAATTGTAGCATTTTTTTCAAGAAAACCTGGACTACGCAGCAATCTACTTTTTATGACTTACTGAAATACAGTTAATGTGAATTTCCTATGGTCAACATTCATATGTAAGTCACAGTAATATTAACTGACAATGCTATTTTTCATAATGAATATTTATTAAAATATTTTCTAATGTGAAGTGAACCACATGAAAGGTTAGAAATGTAGCTTTTAGACACTTTATGTTGAAGCCTTAATGCTCTGTGAAGCTACTTTTCTTGGCTTTCTCTTTTTTTAAAAAATTTTTTTTTCCCTTCTTTTTTTCCTTTTAATTTTCTACTTTCCAGTTGGAAGGAAAGCAACATAGTTGAAATCATCTTTTGGAAAAATCGTACTTCATCTCTTTGGGATGGTGTGTCAGGTTCTTATTTCTTTTCTAAATTCCTGTTTCTCTTTAGCATGTTTGACAGCAGGCTAGTTCCCATCTGGCTTGGGCAGATTTTCTACCGAATTGCCAATTGCTTCTGTGTTGAACCTGGAGCATATAGATGGCTGACAAGTGAATATTTGGAACTGATTCCATATGAATAGATCTACTGAGCATGCACCTTTCGGATCATCTGCCTTTATGTGGCAGATGAGGAGTATCCTGTTCGTATATGCCAGACAAACTCTGGGTATGTGGAGATATATGCAAAGTAATGCCTTTGACATTTTGAAAATGACAAATGGCATGTGTAAGTAACCTTAAAATTTCCATATATTTCTTCTAGCTCTTAAGAAGTACAAAATGGAAAGCAGTATATAGATATGGTGCATAGAAGAAATTAAGGCTTGTCATTTCTCTAATGGTTCTCTGTTGCTGAGCTGCAGAAAATTGCAGAATTAGATTAAGAGGGGGCTTTAGTAGTGCAGCAGTGATGCTCCTAAAACACCTGATAAGGGTTAGGCAAAAAAAAATTGAGAAAAAGGTGAAATACCCATGTCTTTATCCTTTATTCCTGTGCAGTTAATACAATCAAATTCTGCTATTATTATCAATACTGCCTCAGTTGAGAAATGTAATTAGAAGAATCTTTGAATCTGTTACATGGTTCTCTTCACTTTTACAAGGTTTTTTGACTAACTTTTCGCTAGCTGTGATCAAGTGGATCAAACTAATACTCTTCTGGAGCACAACACTCTTTGTGTCCCTGGCACTCCTTTATTGACAGACTACCAAGATGCCCTGAAAAAAGCTGGAAAGGCTTTCAACATTCAGATCTTTGAAAGCTAATTTTTAACTCAAAATTTTTTTAAAAAAACAAAAAAAGTGCACTCCCCTGACTATATAGAGACTCTTCACTGTGCATGGGCACAAAACACACCTCCCAGGATATGAATGATGTTAAATGATGTGTTTTGGGGTCAAAATTTCCAGCATTTCATTGCATGAAAAGCCTTACATAAATACTCATTATGCCAAGGTTCAAGAACTTGCAATAGTAACACAGATAGAGGTAGGAAAGTTAATTCATATAAGTGCATAAACCAGATCTGCATAGCATATATTTATAAATTCACAATAGAAAGTTAGCAACTACTCTGATGCAAGTTATACCTCACATGTCAAAAAGAAAAATATATGAGTAAAATCAACAGCCTTCCAACAGAAATACATTGGCTGCAGGCCCCAGATATCAGCACACACATTTAAGTTCAAAGCCTGGAACAATACTTCAAGTTGTTCTCATGTTCTATTGATTCAGAGATGCCTTTTTAAGTTCTCTTTTCTGTAAATTCAAATAAAATATCAAATAAAATGTCTTTTTTTTTACAGACATTTTTACCTCTCACACAAAAAACCTGTATTTTTCACAGTACATTGTTCTAAGAGATTGTCAAAATTGTGCCCACACACATGTGAATTCCAAAAAATCTCTTTGGCCAACTAATGTAATGTGCATCACTTACATTTAGAAATTTCTTTGCATATATTTCCATAATGTAGCCAATCTTAACATTTTTAAATATTATTGTTTTAAACTCAGAGCAAAGAATGTAGTTAGTTTCCTTTCTTTTGTAATTTTTTTGAATTTCAGTCAGCTGTGTAGCATGTAATTAAAGTGTTGTTTGGAGCATGTGCATTTTGAAGACATCAAAATTAATATAATTTCGTAAGTCATAGAATCTAGCAATAGTATTTCACACTCCACTCACTTAAATTAAAGATTCCACTGCAGAAAAAAAAAAAGAATTTCAGACAATAATTTATGATCTGCTACTTGATATCTTCTCTAGGAATATGACTTCATTAATTATTTAAATTCATCTAAGTCATTAATAAATTAAATACAATAGCATTCTTCCTACTTCAGTGGTAGGTTGCTGGATTCAAAGAAAATTTAAACAAATAAATTGTGTAATCAGTAAATATATAACAGTTAATTCCTGTGTTGGATTCTGTAACTATGTAGAGATTCAGCTGATTTATATTACATTTTCTGTCTCTAGGGAGTTACCTATAAGAAGTATTCACAGTAAAAGTTTTTATGTTGTAATACTGAACATTTTAGCTGACCTGACCATGTTCTAAATGCAGGTATTCTACAAAATATTTCACTATCTGTATATTTTTCAGGGCATATTTCCAAATATAGAAAGTTTTAAATCAGACACAGCTGGGCATATAAATTACTCAAGACAGATATTTTAATAGATGCTTGTCATTTCAAATATTATAGCTTAATGTACTAAAAATTCAAACAAATAAATTATTTATTTCCTAAATATGCAACAGCAAGTGAAAAGAATAGTCTTAACTCTCCCCTTAGAGTTTAATCAGCCTCCTTCTTTGCTGCATTTATTATTGCAGACAGATTTTGCAACCTTTTTTTTTTTGCTAAACATCTAAAAATTAGTTTACTTTTGGGGATGCCTGCAAAATAAAAAGTAGATTAAATAAGAGTAAATGCCTTGTAAATGTATGACTTCATCATCCTATGGATGTGTAGGATTTTGTCCCCTATGTTTTGTTTGGCTTTTAAAGGACCAGAACTTTGCAATTTGCAACAGCATGTCTGAATAGGATGCGTGGGACTGGTTCAAAGTTGAACCAGGAGAGGTTTAGATGGGACATTAAGAAACATTTCTTTATCCAGAGAGTGGTCAAGCAGTGGAATGCACTTTCTAGAGAGGTGGTTGATACCCCAAACCTATCAATATATAAGAGACACTTGGACAATGCTCTTACCAATGTAGTTTTACTTAGTCAATCCTGGATTGGTCAGGCAGTTGGACAAAATAATTGTTCTATGTCCTTTTAAGTTGAAATAATCTATTCTGTTCCAGTCTATTCCTTCAATACCTTTTTCTTATACAGCTATTTTTTTTTTCTTTTTTTTCTTCTTCTTTCCCTTTCATTTTTCCTTTTATCCCTTGTCATTTTTTTTTTCCATTTTCTTTTTGTTTGTTTTTACACTTAGAGAAGGTTACTAGATATACCAAAAGGATTGGGTTGGAGTGTTATATTTTAATCACTGACTGCCTTCAACTTACTTCGGTATTCCCAATATGTTTTAGTGAAGGTAATCAATCACATTACTTCAGTTCTTACAGAATTCAGTTCTGACAGTGTTTTCTTCTTGGTAAGAATATGAAGTTCTTTGTTGCTTTTCCAACTACTTTTTGAGGACAGATTTGAAAGAGAAGTCTTTTTTTCCCTAGAGAAGTGTGTGATAAGAGAGTTTTACATGCTTAATGCCTCCATTCTTTGGTGCTTTTCTCTATTCTTGCACAGCTGCACAAACATTCCTTCACATATTCATCCTGTTCCTCCAATTTTAATTACATCTATTAGAAACAACAGGGGTAGCAAGGATTTAAATATATGATTTTGTGAACCAGGTCATTTATTAATTTTTTTTTTAAAAAGTAAAAAAGTAAAAAAAAAAAAACCCAAAACCAAAACAAAGCCCCCCAGGCATAACAGTTGTATCTCTAACATATGTGAATACAAAAGTAAGGCTGAAGTTTCACTGTCATGTCAAACTGCCATAAGGCTGCTCCACTTTGCAAAAACTGACAGCTATTTGAGCTGGTTTAGTGAACTAAACCAGCAGAATATGTTCATCCTTTTTTTAATGAAATTATTTTGCTTCATATTTATCTATATATCTGCTAATGTGCTGGAAATACTCATAGCATGAAGAAAGCAGTGATAATAGGCAAACTGGGATGTGGAAGAGAAAATGGGTTTTCTGCACAGGCAGCTGTTACACCAAGTCTGAAGACAATCCTGAGAGATTTCCCTGATTTCTGGTAGTTTCAAAAAGGTCTAATGTGTCTCTCAGTAGGAGAAACAAAACAATTGTAATTTAACAGATGTGAATAGATGCAGTAAGGAAGGGAGCTGTAAAAGTGACTTTTCCGTATGTTTAAAACTGTTATTTTCCCAATACCTTTCAATCACTGTCTCAAAGTTTGCAGAACCTGAGAACTTGATCATCCCCTTCACACTGGTGATTTTTTTTTATCTTCTTCTTTCCTCCTGGAGGTCTAGGCTAAAAATCAAAGAACATTATGGTAGCAAGAGAGCCACAAGAAATTATAATACTGACTAATATTAAAAACATTAGAAAATAAAAGGGATCTCATGGATCCTTTCAGAAGTAACTTCAGAGTTTATAAACATTTCTTATTTTTTGAAATAAAGTTCTGTTGCTAAGGCTGCTTTCTGTATCATGACAATTCTCTTTTCACACCTCCACCAAAATTAAAAGGTAACATGTCTTGAAGAGTTGTTTTGAAAACTTAAATCTTGGGCAAGACTCGAAAACAATGCTAGTGAGCACAGTGACTGGCACTGAGCATTACTGGCACATGTATTTCAACTAATGCATACATTTGTCAGTCAGTGATCAATGCAGAACATAGTTTTAGACATTTTTTTTTTCCAGAAGACACAGGTAGGATTTTTTTCTTAAATATTTTTGTTACTTCTTTTAAATATGAAATGATTTTCTAAAACCAAAATTATTTGTTTCCTTGTTTGAAGAAATGAAAGAAAAAGAGCACCCTAGGTTCCATAGAGACAGTGAGATTTTCCTCTACTCTTCCAGTAACTCTGTTAATGTCTGACACCGGTGGGTAAACGGAAGGTCTGTTCTTTTTATACATCTGTGATTAAATGTATTTATGTAAAAGCAGCAAAGCCACAGTTATGAATGATACAGAAATCTTTCAAAAAGCAGTTTCAAAACTGAAAGGAATAACAGGTACTTTATACATAAATTTAGTCCCTGAAGTTGTTAATAATACACTTGGTTGATTTAACTGTAACAAAATTCTACATATCTGAAAATAATGAACAATTTTGAAGTTTAAAATTTTCGTTGTTGCAAATGTATTCCCAGATTTCCTCTGCGAAGAAACCCAATCAACTGTCAATTCAATCATTGCTGTGATTTCAGAATCTGTAGTTAGTTCCTGCTGATACTGTGTGGGACACAGGATATCTGAGCCACTTTTATTACTTGTTGTGAAGTACTGCTCCTGGAGAAAAGTTTTCATCTCACAATCCATAACTCAAAAACTGTGCATATTTTCTTATGTGTATGTATATATTATATACCCTTAGTTAATTAAAAAGAATAATCACTTTAAATATGAATATTCAACATGCAAACATCTTCCCACTGCCTATAGTTTTTAAGATCCAAAGTAGTATTAGCAGTAATAAAAAAAAAAAATTCTGGGCAATAATTTGGTTTTATTGTTAAGAATTATTGTTATTGTTCTTTAGAAGCTACTTGTTACCTTCAGACCATATGTATTACATAGTATGAGAATTTTTACTGGTCCTTGGAGATGAGACACATAAACAAATCTATCTCTGTAGAAATAAGTAAGAAACCATGCACCAAGACAGAATGGCTTTTTCTTATGCTTGCCTGCACTTAGTCTGTAATCCTTCATACAATCTGAACTGTAATATTCATCACTTATACATTCACAAAAGTGCTGAGCTTCAGTTCTCCTATAACTAAAACAAATTAATTCATTTGTCTTCATTAGCTGAACATAATTCAAGGAAAAAAAAGGTGCAAATTATTTATTTTTATGCAGGTCAAGCCACGTATTGAAACTAATTTGAGAATTTCAACTGCCTGAACAGTTAATTTATTATTTCTGAAATGTAAGAATGTGTAGCTATCATATTTGATGAAAGAACTGCTTTTTATAGTTGCCTCAGGATTATGAGCATATTGAAGCACTATCTTGGAGGTATGCTGAGAATGAGCTTTATATCAACAAAGCATTGCCAAACCACTTAACATCCTGTAGTTGTTGTGAGCCAGCTCTGCCTTAGAGAAGGGGCTTCTAATAGGAATTTAGCAAACAGATGTAACTAAAGCAGTGACATTATTAAAACTTCATGTTGATGTTCTTGTGCCTAGGACCATAATGTATGGTATTCATCTATGTTGTGTAAGTGGTAAGAATAAGGAGGAATAGGAGTAAGTCATATGAGAAGCAACTGAGGGAGCTGGGGTGGTTCAGCCTGGAGAAAATAAGGCTTAGGGGAGACCTTCAAGAAGGCCGGCCTTAGCTCCCAAGCAACTAGCAACAGGACAAGGAGAAATGGCCTCAAGGTTCTCCAAAAGAGGTTTAAGTTGGACACGAAGGATTTCTTTGCTGGAAGCATTGAGAAGTACTGGAATGGGGCATCCAGAGAAGCTGTGTGACGTGCTGCTGGAGATGGCTAGCTCTACCCACAGCACCACGCGGAGAGCACAATGCACCTTAGGAGCAGGCTGACCTGAGGTGAGGCTCAGAGCAAATGCTCTACAGCACTTTCCAGATGTCATTCACAGCGTGGAGGCAAAGATGAGGGGAACGTCTTCTGTATGGGTTCCGGGGAAAGGTTTATTCCACAACGGGCCCAGGGACAAAACACAAGGGATACAGAGCTACAGCAACTTATACATGGGGCAGGAGTAAGGGGAGGGTGCAAATCTTTAACCAATGAGGAATGTCCTGGGGAGGAGTACAGGGCGGAGTCTTACAATAAATCAACCAATGGTGAAAACAGGGGGAGTGGAATAGGTCACATAAGCCAATGGAATGTCACAAATCAGGTGATTGACAGGGAAGGTTCCAGAATAAGGGGTAGGTAGAAGATGGGATTGACAATTCAATGGGAGGGAGAACAGGGAAAGTTTGCGACCAAGGGGTAGGGTTTACAGTGATTGACAACCGGGGTAGGAGGATACAACTTGAGACAAACCTACTAAACTGAGGGGTGACAGAGCATACCAATTTAAGGGAACATAATATTAACAGTATAAACAACACAAATGCACCACAACAGTTGTGGAATCACCATCCCTGAAAGTTGGATGTTGCACTTTATACTATGGTTTAGTTGAAAGGGTGGTGTTTGGTTAAATGTTGGATTTGATGATCTTGGAGGTCTTTTCCAAAATTGATGATTCTGTGGTTCCATGAGTCTACGGATTGGATTGACAAAGACTCAAATACAAATTTAAAATTTCTCTGGCCTGATACATTGCTCTTAATTAGAAGAAAACTGGTGTATTACATCCCTGTACACGGTGTTTCCATGGTTTGCGCTTAGATGCACCCAAGGCCTCTTCTCGCCTCAGTTCATACCCATGATGAAACAGTTAATAGCAAGACATTCACTGTTTAGAGAATTTCCCTTATAGCTCGCCAAAGGATTGGGTTGTTCTGCAAAAGTGTGAAATGAGTTTTCAGGTCTGGACAGTTTTGTTATGACTTCACACTTGTCTTTCAACATAATCTTCTCTGCTGACCAAAATCATCACATAACCAGAAATACCAGAAATACTTAAGAATTTCTTTAGGCTTCGTTAATTCATCTGTTTATTGCTGGGTAGTGTTAGACAAATGTTTCTTTCAAAGAGGCTATATTTGCAAACTATTCATATGTGAGTGTCACAGATTTGTGTAGCGAATTGAAAAAAGAAAGCACTGTATAAATATGAAATACTTTTATCTGTGGCAAAAATAATACCACTGTTTTATTCACTAGAGGTTTCAACAATGATATCTTCCCATTCTGCAGCTGTGCAATTCAACAGGGGTAGGGAGATAATAGTGTATTATGATTATGATCTTTTCAAGTTGTCTGTGATGTTAAAATACACGAAGATTCTATGAAAAATGTTACTAACACTCATTTGTTTAATCTGTCTAAGAGATATGCTTTAGAGCAGTTTATAATCATAGTTTGAGGAGTCTATGCAAAAACTAACCTGTGTGAAAAAAAAATAGAGCTGGAATGACTAATACAATAATTTAATAATGATCTGAGAATTCAAAGCAGTAAAAAAATCCATAAACATCCTCATTCTGTTCAGGTTATCTTGGTACTACAAAAAGAAAGAGTGTATTTAGTATTAAACCTGTTATTTTCATGTCTTATTTGAATTATTCATTGTAGGCAATCATTATCCTGTTTTGTTTTGTTTTATAATGCGCTCACTGTGGAGGATAGATATGTTTTAAGCAAGTTTCAAATTCATATTTTTAAGTATGTTCCTTTTCCAGTCTTAAAGCAATAAGTGTTTATGAACATGAGAATTACTTAATGGCTACTTTAGTTCCAACTCCCAAATATTCATCTAACTTTGATATCAATTATTTTGCATATTTATGTCTGGGAAATTAATATGTAGTAAATCTCAGCTACATCATCCATCTTTGTTATGTATCCATTTTGTTATATTTTGTTATATTTCAGCTATATATACCTACATGAACTTTGGTTCTATAAAGAAATTACCAGAAATTAGCCTCAGGTGGGAATGGTTATGTGTGTGAAGAAGTGAAAACAATTAGAAAACACACCACCTGAGAAAGTGGTTTGATTACATTTAACATAAAATACTGATTTTAAGTGTCTCCTGACTTACCAGCAACTTGTCCTTTCGAAGCCATACTTGTAGCTCAAAGATGAACACACACACACACATATATATAAAGGCATAGTGAGCAGGTTTGGTTTGGATTTTGAATGTTTGAAGTTTTAATTTACACTCAGGGTAGTTTAGACTGTTAAACATCTAGTTAGACAGCAAACATCTACTGAGGATTTTCCATTGCAGTAACTGCAACTTAATAAATATTTTCTGTTTACTCCATGTCTAATATTAAAATATTATAATATTAATGTAGCAGGAAGTGTCTGGGTTTAGGATCTACAAAGACTGAGTTTTGGGGTTTTTTCCATCAAAAAGCTGGCTTGAAAATAGATCCAGGGACTGGGAAGTGAGAGAATCCATTTTCTTCCTTCATATATTTCTTGGAGTTTTTAGAACCCACAGACAGGAAGAATGAACCAAGCAATATTGACCCTTTTTTCTGTCCCTTCCATCCCATCCCACTTACAGGAGGTAAAGTGGGTTAGGGAGCTGAGGTGGCTGCAAATTTTAGAACAAAAACATTTCTGTGGAGATAGAGTAAGTGCTTCTCCTATAGCCAGTACCTAATACTTTCCTACAGCATGTAATAACTGTGACTGTCAGTGTTTATTACTGAGTGCTGATTATACTCTACATTCCTGGATGGTTTTTCAGGCCCTGTGATGTATGAGGCTGTAAGAAATAGTTTTTCGTGGTTCCTCATAATCTAAACATCTGCTTCACAGTTATGTGTAAACATTCTGTGTTGTTCCTGTCATGCCTATGACTGCAGTATGCATGACATTTGTGAGAAACTGAACTCCACATAGTGTATCACCAGTTATCTCCTAGGAAGGAATGTCTGTTCCAAAGGACTGCGCTAAATTTTGTCATGTAACCACAAAAGAAAACCTGTGTCATAGTAACAGATGAGTGGGGATAGTAGAACAGTACAAACCCCAAAACTTTCAAATATGATGTCACTAAGCATGGAAGCAGTTTGGTGGCAGAACATTTAGACTGTGGTTCTTGATAGGGCTAAGAGATTGGATAAGAGAGATGTTGTTAAGCTAAAATTTAAATGATTCACCCATTCCCAGTAGTATAAATGGTGTTAATCAGCATTCTTGTGGAAATTTCAGGTATGCTTAGACTGGAGTGAGATTTTGACAGCAGTACATTGTATATACACACAAACTATTTTTAGGATTGATAGATCAACTTGGCAAACCACAACAGGAATTGGTTCATGCTGAAAAGAAACCTCAAAACAAATAAGCCAGAACTCTCCCATTCTGAGTTTAGTGCTTTTTCATTTCAACTGGTAAAACTAGAACTCGAACTGGTTGTTTCGTTCATTGTATACTACTCATGTACATCTTCAAAACCTAGATATCTTTCCTGTTATATGTGGCTTTCTCCTTTCAATAAATATTTTACTACTCAAAGAAGTTCTAAATTATCTCACTTTCATACCTAGGTTCTGAATATGATAGTGTATTCCTAACTTTGTCAAGAGAATTCAAGAGTCCTTTGTCTTTTGCTTAGGCCAAGTACGCAGAATGTGAAATAATGTTGCAAGATAAATAAAACTGTCTTGGGATTATTAATAACAAAAGAAAAAAAAGCCCAAACAGAAATATAAGATGCTATCCGTGGTGTCTGTGTATTCAGAATGTATTTTTCCTGTCTAGGAAATAAAAAGTAACATGTTAGTCTGTCCTGTGGGCATATTTAAAAATACTAGGCAATTCATAGTCATTCCTTTTAGTAAAATGCACCTTGCATGATGAAACAAAAAAATTTTCTGGTTCAAAATTTTCTTATCAAAAGGGTTAGCAGAATTAGCTGCTCTTCCTTTTGATTTAATTAAAGTAAAAATCAATTCTACAGGTCCCAATATACTCCCACTACTTTCATATGATAGAATGAGTAACCAGGAAGGAGATTTTGCTAAGTTAAAATCTAGTAGGAAGCATTTTCAAGACTGGTTAGATCAGCAGAATTTTAAAATACTAATCTGTATGCAGTGAAGCCTCAATATAAAAAGCTTATGTGTTCATAATTTATGTTTAAACATATCATTATGTGCATAAATCTTTATATACTGAGACTTCAGGGCAGAAAACATATCTATGTATAGCTTCTGCAGTAACCCTGGGAGACTGTTAGTTTTGTAGAGAAACTTTAGAAAAAGGTGTTTTATGCAAATTTTCATATATATATTGTCCATGAGTCTCAGAGATTCTATTTTCCTTTTGTGGCTTTTTTGTTTTTGTTTTCAACACTAAAATCTCTTTAATGATGATTTAAATAAGATTATATTAAACACTTTAGATTTAAAAATGTAAAAAGCAGGATATGGGCTTCTTGCAACACCTCATGGCAGGGCTCAAGTCATCTTTCAGTCATGTGATGAGAGTGATTTGGAATATTACCTGTGAGTGTCAGAAATCTTTTGCATTTACTTGCTAACATTTTTCAGTTCTGCAGGGAAAACAGCTGTTACATCCAGAGTATAATCTGGGTGCCTTGACCACATTATCTATTTGTTGTTTCTTACTTCTTAATGCTACTTTTGTCATCCACTGATCAGACTGTGATATTTTAGCCATTTCAGGTGCTTCTGGGTGGATTTTCCATTTCTAGGATTTGCATTCCTGTTTGTAAGATGAAAAAAAGCTAGGAAAAAAATATAGTCTGAGGAAATAATATTGTTCATATGCTTCCTTTGTTCTCTTCATAGCTATTTGAGTCAGAATAAGCAGAATTAAAAATTCCTTTATTCCAAGTATCAGATTATTAAGTGTACTCGATATTTGCTGCAAAACATAAACCTATGGATTTAGAACATTCTAAGTCCTTCAGAATTAGAATAGAACTACAGCATTCAGTGCTAGTTTTTTCATGGATATAAATTTTTAAATGATTGATTTAACAGCAGCAATATATAATGCTTGTCATCCCACATTGATCTTTACTTGTGACAGGATAATTTCTTAGACAGGATAATAAGGTATATAAATATATATAAATATAAACATTGCAGTAGAAACACCAAAGGTCCTGTAATATGTCCATTCCACAACTATTGTGCAAAATTTTGCAAACCACGAACAGTAAGTAATATAATTGAAACTTTTGAACTGAATCACTGTAAGCTGTTTCTAATGCAACCCTCTTAAACTTAACTAATTGTAGACTGTATTAGTCCATGCTTTATTGCTTCTTTCTATGAATTCCTCAGTTAATTAATTTTTTAACTGCTTCAAATAGACTTGAATTGTAAGTGTACAAATCTGATCCCCAGAAAATATAAATAATACATGTAGAATAGATGGTACTCACTACATTTAGACCAACAGAAGTGTGGGAACAAAATGCAAATCAGTTTAATTAGAAAGCAGCCTGTCAGATCGGAAGACAGCTTAAACTGAGTCCAAGACTATTTCTCTGAATCTAATGTTATTTAAGTTGTTGTTGTTAAATATTTATATGCAGTGTAATGTTGAAAATATCCCCAAAAGATTACAGAATGCACTTATACTTCCCCAGGCTCTTGTGGACTAATCATGTTCCTTCTTCCATCTCGCTGAAGTAACATGTCAAGTATGGGGTTTTGCGGAATTCCAGCATAATCAGGATGGTCTGAAATGATGTGACGTAGGCCCCTGAATGCACAAGAGAGTAGAAAATTTTGTTTTCCATTCTTTATGCTTCCTTTATATTCCAGAGCAAACACAGTTTACCTCCTAGCACAAAACATCATCCTTTTCTAAGCACAGATGATAAATGCACAAGTCCTTGCAATTCAAAAATTTGAGGATGGCTCTTCCCACATTTTATTCTTGCATAAAGGAAGAGGTGCCTTTGTATTTTGTAATTAGCAGTCCTTTCTATATTCTATAATGGCACAGCAACTCTTTGTGATAAGATCTCTTCTCAGGGTAAGTTCTAAATATGTAAAAAGAATTTGAAGAAATATAGAACAAACTAAAAGAAATTTAAAAAAAAAAGTATACATATTTTCCCACAGTCTAAAGACTGTAGAAGATCTTTGCCATGCATTTCTTCAACTCCTTCACAGCTGATCATTTAGTACATTAAATGGTTAAAGAGGCAGCATCTCTCTAGCGGATACAGAGGATTTTTTTGAGGGTAAAAAGTTAATGAAAATGTATTTTATTACTGAGCTGAAAGAAACCCTAAAAACTATAGCCAGTAAGTAGCATTATTATGATGGAAGGAAAAGGAGGAGGGATACATTGTAGCATTGCATTCATATCAACTGAAAGAGGGGATGCCATGCCTTTTAATCTACTCTTTTCCTTCTTTTCCTGAGATTTCTTAACTACTTTAATGAAGAGTCTTTTGTGCCTGTCTTTGAAGGAGGCCAAGAAAAATGATGGCTTTGTTGTCTGCTTAAACACTGCACAAGTCTTAACAGAGAAAGCACTTACAACTGACATGATTTGCTCTCTAAAATTCAGAAAATAAAAGCTTTCTCCATTGCCATTATTCAATTATCAATGTACGTTTTAAAGAACTCTTTGAAAAGCCTTTATGCACAATGTAAAGAAAAAGAGAACAGATTACATGCAAAGATATGACATCAGCCTTTGAACTACCCCTTGAAATATTGAAATTTTCTAAAGCTACAAAATTATCATGTCATTTTAAAATAATGAATTATAAGAAAGAAATAAATCAAAATATGAGAATTTACATCCCTCCTATCCAAACACACTGAATCTTATCCTTCTAAATTTCTTACTACCTGGTACTGTTAATAAGTAAGTTGAAGGGTGTTTTAAATGCCTGAAAATCTATCAAATAAAGACTTTTGTGGGTTGGTCTGGAAGTATAAATTTTTTCCCCCTCTTTTAATAAACTAACAGGCTAAAGTGTTCATTTAATATCAGACCTATTGTTACCTTTAGAGTAGCAAGCTATGAAGCAACAACCTGTAGATTTATGTATATTAGACTAAATCTACTGAAGCCCATTTAAAAACTTACTGAGAAAAAAACTGAAAAAGTTGGAAAAAGAATACTGTTCGGCTGAATATAATTGGGCAGGAAGATGTTTGAGACCGCGGGACTAAATGTGATAGGAATTTTTGCATCAAGTGGCCTGGCTTACTGCAAAACCAGCCGGATCAAGTTTTCTGGATATATATTTGTGTGAGCAAGTGGATTTGTATTTATGTGACCAGTGTGATTGTGTTGAGAAGCAAATGCCCTTTTGATTAATATTAAGGCTGTTAATGATACTGTTTTTCATGAGATATTATTTATTTTTATTCAGAGTAACTAAGGTTTCATGTAATGTATTCCACATGATATTTCTTCCCTGTGGTCTCTTCAGGTTCTCCATATAGAGACAAGATCACTATAGCAATTCTTCAGCTGCAGGAAGAAGGCAAGCTCCACATGATGAAAGAGAAGTGGTGGAGAGGCAATGGTTGCCCAGAAGAGGAAAGTAAAGAGGCCAGTGCTTTGGGAGTTCAAAATATTGGAGGAATCTTCATCGTGCTGGCGGCAGGATTGGTGCTTTCTGTCTTTGTGGCAGTTGGGGAGTTTTTGTATAAATCAAAAAAAAATGCTCAGCTGGAAAAGGTAAATATTGTCATTACCTGTTTAACTTATATTTATGGTCTATTTAAATAATATTTTAAACATTTTGTGATATTTAGTGAAATGTAGGTGATGCATATTTATTGTTTATGCTTATAGTAAAGCATTTGTATAACAAAGGATGACAGCAAAATATCCAAAGTTTAACATTTACAGCTTTTAATTTTTCTTCAATGTGTTTAATTGTAGCCAGATTTCAGGACAAGTGACTATTTCTCCTCTTATTCAAGCCTGAAAAAAGACAGCTTTTTACTCCTGGAAGTTCACTGCAGTTAATTTTATGGATGAAGAAGAAATCTGAAACTGTAATGGGAAACAAATTAATCTTCTACAGATAATTCTGATTTTCAAAAGACAAACCGTCTGTAGCTCAAAGTCAAATTCTAAAAATGTCTCTATAGAAATGTTCTTTATAGGAGTTTATACTTGCAAAGTTGTCCTGGTAACATCTGGAAAAGGTTACATCAACATGATTCTTTTTTGGTGGGTTTACTACTGATACGATGTCCTGTAATTTCAAACTGACCCAGTTTTGAAAATCCTATTGTTAACTTGTTGTGTACTTGCAATTTATACAACCAGAATACTGTAACTGTGCTAAGACTAGTAATATATTGAAAAATTTGTAGCTGAAATTATCTTTTTTGCATAATAATTAAATAAATATTTCTACATGTATGTGCCCATGTCTAAACCTAAAATAAAATAGTATATTTTATTGCTATGGCAAAATCTGAATTTTAAATATTGAGAGAAATTGTTGGATTTTGCTAGGACTTGTTTTTTTTACTTTTCAGGAAATTATGACCTATGACAATTTTTAAATTTATGTTTAGAAATGTAATTTAATAAAATCAGTAGTAAATCCAAAAGCTATATTTATATTGGTATTTTTCCAGATGATGCTAGTGAGCTTTTTTAGCTTGAATCATTACTCACAAAATTTGCTATTTGTTTTCACTTTTGAGGCAACTTTCTGGTATTCAAGTTTCCTGTTATAAATATATTGTTAAGAATTTTTTCTAACATACACTAAGGCAGTGTGAGGTTTCAAGGTCCTATACACTGTTTGAACATGGGTACATTCATTTAATTGTTAAAGGACCCTTTAGGTCCTCTTCTTTAAAATACTGCAGGCTAATTCCTTCTGTAAGCATACTATTGGAATGTTATGTTTCTGAAATGAATTTGTAAGGAAAAATATTCTGGTTACTTAAGAAACCCATGTAAATATCAATAATATTTGTCCATTCTTAAAATGGATATGGATCTTATATAAACATTGGTGAAGTTTGGTTTAGCTTTTCTGGATTTTTAGCAATCACTCAATTAGAAAAATAGGACTGCTTTGATAATCATTTTGTTATGAGTTCAGTATTTTACAGGGTGTAAATACATATGTGATAATAGCAGCATGTTGGAAGTTGTGAGAGGAAGCAAACAGAAACTTTCTAATTAAGGATTTGTTTCCTTAAGTCCTTTAGTTTGGAGGGTGGAGGTGGGGAGGAATGTGTTTATGTTTGTTTGGTTTGGAGGTTTTTTGTTTCTATTTTTCTTTTGTATTTGTTTTCTTCTACTTGTTTGTTTATTAGTGTTGGATAGAGATAGCAATGACTGGAGGAATATGACCTTTCAACCGCATTTGTACAAGAAATGTTTCATCATCAAGTATTTAGATACTTTGAAAGTCAGGAATAAATCTGCAGCAGCTGAGTTGGGTCAGGCTTCTCTCCTTTCTCTCCTCCTTGCCCCCAATCACTTACCTTCCATCTCCTCCCTGCTACTCACAGATACCCTGATATCAGCAGACCATTGAAATTTCATGGCAGTTTTATTTATGAAATGAACTTAAGAGGAAAATTATGCTCACATCCCTGCACATGGCCTACCCCAGCATCCCTTCACCCACTCTTTGCAGCACCCAAAGACTTTCAGGAAACATCTTCTTTCAACCTCTCCAAGAGCAGCAGATTCCCTTTGCCTAGGAGAGGGAGCAACAGCAGCCTAGGGCGAGATGAGAAATCCTGTAATTTGTCTCCAGTCTCGACAAATCCCTGCTGAGATGAGTAAACAATGCAAATAATGCTGCTTTGGATATCCCGTGGGGAGGGAGGCGGTACCTATTTTTGGTAACATTTGTGGTTTCGTCCCTTTAGAATCAGAGTATCATTCTGGCATAGCGTTTGTCAATATTTGGAAAGAGGGAAGAACAAAGGTCATACAAAGAGCCAAGGAGACAAAATGAATCAGATAATTTCAGCTGCTGAGTATATGAAGTATCCTGAGTTAGAAGCAGCCATGAGTGTTTGCTTTTTAATGTGTACAAAATACTCAGTTGTGCTTCCAGCAGGGAGGCAACACAAATTGAAATTGTATAATATAGATATGGGGTTTTAGAATTTTTTTATGTCACCCTGCTCTTGGAGTTTGCACATAAGCAGAAATATTGTCTGGTGTGAACCTGTTTGGAGGAGTGAAATCTTGAAAGGAATCAAGCTCAGAAAAACAGCAGATAAAATGGTGTGATTTGCTAAAATAAAAAATGTTGCATCTTGTAAGAAAAGATGGCTCAAAACATCCATGCCCCTGATATGTTTAAAAGTCTGAAGCAAAGATATGACACTTCTGAGATTTTCTGTGAAACAGATGATTTTATGCCACCACACACTTTCCAGACAGAGAGAAATTCCTCTTTTATTGACACCATTCAAAAGAAAAGCCTGGATGTTACTACTGTTAGACTACCAGTTACTGGCACTTACTAAAGCTAACTTGCTTGAAAATAAGTATCCTAAATTGCTAACTATTTTCCAGAAAATCCAGAAATTATGAAAGTGAAAACAGCTGTATATGGATTAAATTCTGTTATCATTTCTAGCCATTCAAAACTCATTGAGCCTTCAGCAGGCTGGAACTAGGTATGCCTGTGTAAAAATAGCAGATGTAAATTTTATTAATTTTGAACCATTATTATTATTTCAAATAATGTAAAATGACATCCATACTTAACTATTTGTTAAGAGATACACTTCCTATAGTAAAAAGTACTAGATTAAATCTTAACATGTACTGAAACAGTAATGCCAGCAAAATATATCTGGAGTTATAAAATCAAATCATAACACAAACATCAATTAAATGAACCTCTCTGAAATAGTTATTAATTTATAATTTATTATAAATACAATAAAATCAGTAAGTACATTCGTATTTGTTTATATCTTATATACATTTACAGGGAAGACAAAAGCTATTGAACATTCCATGGTAAATAATTCACTGCTCAGCTGCACAATTGAGTTGAGAAAGATTAGTGTGGATAATTTATCTCTCAAGGCACAGTGTCTGAGCAGTTGGCAGAACTGGGCCCAAAGCAGAGATCAGTAGCTAGGAATATACATGTGTTACATATAGAATGGTTTTACTTACAACTGCAGATTCCATGGAAGAAGAAATTCTGAATGCTGAGCTGTGAGCTGTATACAAGACTATGTCTTCAGAGATGGCACAAATTTATCTGGATGACTTTTGTCTGAAATTAATACAATAATTCAAAACACTTTATGCAGAATTCTCAAAACATGTTTTTATAATGTAAGGATAGCAGGAACAAGGCTTTCTGATCATAACTGGCTCAAAAATTCATGCAGCTTTTATGAGCTGCAGTCTCTTTAAGTTTTGGTACAATTTGATCTTAAGTTTATTAGAAATTAAATGTGGTTTTGCTATGATTGCTAGTAATTCTGAATTTTCTACTTCACACACATATTTTAATGATGTGATAACCTGGAGTGTATTTTGGACTAGATAACTCTTCTAGTCTTGCCTAGTATATAATCTCACTGTTTCCTTCAGAGGAAGTGCTGAGAATGGCAGAGCACATATCCTTGTCTATGGTAGAATGTTGATATTCCAGTTGGCACAGTGGGAAAGGGTAGGAGGAGATGGTAGGTCAGAAATTGTCCTGACATCCCTGCATTCCTGCAGAGCAACCACAAGATGGTGCCTTCTAATTTCTGAGAGGGAAGTTTAATTGTCACTTTTTAATAAAATTTACGTCACAATGCTTACCTATTGTTTAATTGCAGCCTTTCTGAAAATGCTAAAGGCTTGTATTATTTTCCATTGTTTATGATACAAACATCTAATTATGTCATCTACTTGGAAACATGTTATTATCAGACCTTTTTTATCTAGCCAATCTTGACAATAAATGCTCAGTCATTTGCATTTTATAATTGCTTTTGCTGCTGAATGACCTGCTCCCTTATTTTAACAGGCACTCAGAGGGCAGGGAATAAGCAAGGTTAGAAGCAGAAGCCATTTAAAACAATTACTATGTCTTTCTTATTTTCTTTTCTTTTTTTTTTTTAATTGATGCGCATCAATGCATTATGGGTTTATGTCCATTTCACACATTTAGTTTAGTATAGTTCACATTATTACTGTAAATGCCAGGGAAAACATTGACCTTGAAGACCATTAATATTTAGCATAATATATTGATGATTCTCGGTCTGAGAATTTATTGACCTTTCCTTTGACTTTGTGTGTTCGAAATTTTTTTAAGTTTTCTCTGAGATTATTTCCATTTTCATACCACCCTTACAGAGTGATTAGATACTACTGTAAGTGTTAGCTGTGACAGATGTGATAGAAACTATGTGTGTACTGCTGAAAATATTAGGATGAAATTCACAGTATTGATGAAGGCTGTGCCATGGATATACAGACCATTGCTTGTTACTCTTGTAAATTGTTCTTGTGCCTATCCTGGTCAGGGTTTCTTTGGAGAGGGTGACACTGGCTGGAGAAGTTATCTGCAAATCTGGTTTTACTGGTGTAGTGGTCCCACACCCTTCTCAAGAGGCAAGGAGGGGCCAAGAGCTGATGGGCTGAAACAATTGTTGCACGGTGACCATATGCATTTACACATCATCCTGATTTTGCTCCTCTCAAATCTGATTTAACTGTTCTCAATTTGTTTACATGCAGTCAGTGTAAATGCTAATAAGAGTTTATTTTCCAAGGTCCTTTTATGATCTATTTGTACTAGGATAAGTTTCCTTCATTATGTTTTAAAATGCTTCTTTTTAGAATTCATGTCAGTAAAGTGCAAATATATAGCTTCTCCTCTATGGAAAGAACTTACATGAAGAAGTTAATAATTACTGAAATGTTGTGATGCTTCTTTGTCAGCAGGATGTGTAGAAAGTCAGTATTTTCATCTTTATTTTAATTGTTATCAACAGTGCAAAACCAAATTTAAATATTTTCTTATGAAAAAATGAGAAGGTTTTAGAATTCTTATTTTACTATAATATTTTTTGGTCTGGTGTTTTGGATAATTTTTGCAAATTTTACTAAATTAGTTTTGACTAAAATACTTTACTTTCTCAGAAAAATGCAGTTATGTCAGTATTTCTGGAGTTCAAAAATATTCCTAATAGTTTAATATCAAAAGCCTTTGAATTTGGGACAGTAATTTATAGTAGTTTTGGAACAATACCAAAGTAAATCTCAGCCTATTGATTTTTTTCCAGGGAGAGACAAGTTCAAAAGATTTTAAAGTTGAAAAGCCTGTTCCTCAGGCTACAAGAAACAAAAGAATGTGGACATTCTTGGTAAATTGAAGTAAAAGCTTTGGGATTTATATCCCAAGTAGCTTTTTGTGCAATCTACAGTCAGTGATGTAGAGTGTGTTTTTGTGTCACATTTTTTAATGGAGTAACCTCAGAAATTGTAATTTTGGCTGGGAAAAGCAGCAGCTGGGACAAGTCATGGAAGAAAATGTTTTTCCAACATTAGCATGCTGCATTCTGCAGATATGCCATTGGAAAATTGGGAACTTCTATCATTCTGTAGTCCCCTGAGCACTCACTGTATAAGTATGTATAAACTTGTATGGTTAATTTGTGTGTGTGTAAGTTTAGAGATTACGTGAATTTCTGGTATTAATTTTAATTAAATGCCCTCTTGGAAACCATGTAAGTATATATTACAGAATATTTTTTTAGGGGAGGAATTGTTGCAAAATCCAAAAACCCAGCAAATCAAAACAACCCCCCACAAAACACAGATGCAATCCGCACCCCAAACACCTTTAACAGAAGAAAATAAAAAAGGAAGAAAAGCAAATTACCAACTGTGGCATTTTAAAGTAATTTGCAAAAAATAAAATACTAAAACCAAGAATGCTATTTTTATTTTTGACTGCAGCTCAACCAGTATCTGTTTGGTAATGGACTTTTTATTCTGAGGTGTCTTTAATGTCGTAATTTGTGTCTTTCAAATAACAACTGAAAATAGAGGAGTGTGTGTAAAGTTGACCATTACATAAGTACAGAAGTACACAAGTGCAGGAAGTTCAGTATAGTTCCATATTCATTCAGTCAAAGATCAGAGTTTAAATTATAGGTCTGAATTAAGGAATATTTTAAGTTTGACAAGAATTTAAAGGTGGATAAAAAAAAAATTTGGAAACCCCTACATGTTGTTTACATTTTAGCAAATGTGATTCACTCATCAGTAGAAAGAAGAAACACATTATATGATTATTTTCTCCTCTGATAAAAATATTTTTTCATTCCAATGGAAAAAATGTCAAATCATAAAACATTTGTGTTTCTAATAATTTTTAATTGTCTGCCTCTAAATAATACCTTATCATATAATATTTTATTATAAATCATTAAAATTTCGATTTTTAATTGATCAGCTCTGCTATAGTTAAATGTAGTAGCAAATACAGTTTAGTTCAGCTGATTTATTTACTTTGACTTTTGTAAAGGTCAGCAAAATAACAAGCACACCCTACTACTGTTTAGATTGAGAAAATATCCTTGACTGTCAGATGAAACCATTTAATTGCAGAGAATTGGGTGGTAAAACTTTTGATGTCATGTACTGCAATGTGACTATAACATTGCTCCCAAAACAGTAGAAAACTTTGGCATTA
Source organism: Parus major (assembly GCF_001522545.3). Lineage (NCBI taxonomy): Eukaryota > Metazoa > Chordata > Aves > Passeriformes > Paridae > Parus > Parus major. Next base: position 71,750,199 of record NC_031770.1, on the reverse strand, counting down.
AGTTAATACTAATAGTCTCTCTCTGTTCAATATGGTTTGAGGCCATTCCAAATTTCTCATTAAGTTAATACTATCACACTGAACTATAAAACTAGTATAAATTTTACAGTGAATATAGTACAGAGGACTTAATCTGAGCAAAATTAATAAAAAAAAAAGCTGTTTAGAATTCAGGTAAGAAAGGTTATATTTATTTTCTAAAGCATCTCTGTAAAATTAACTATTTTCAAATTATATTATACAAAGCATTTTAATCCACATAGATTGGTACTACAAAGCATTAATTACATCTCATCATCAGTTCCTTTCACCATGCCTGATGATCAACAAACCTGATATTCTTTGGACAAAAAGAATGAATTTAAGTGTAGGATCAAAGATGATTCAACAGCTGAATGAACCACCACATCCTGTGGCTGAGAATTCAAGATCCCAGGGGATTGACTAGAGCAACCAGTATCACCTCTGCTGAAAAGGCAGAGAAAAATCTGCACAGATGTGATTGCAAAATACACACCCATTAACATTGCAATGGCTATTGTTCTAAACCAGTTAGGCAGTGCCATATATTCTGTTATGTATTTTCTCAGTGACAGCTACATGGCTGAAGTACAATTAATGGCTCTCAGTCCTTGTTAAACACCTACCAGTCATGTGTAGCCATTGTCCAGGGGCATGAGACAGCAGTACCATGTTCTAGAAGAAGATCTGGACTGGTGTGACAAGGTTTACATCAGTGGAAATTATTGTCTCTGACTGAAACACTAATGACAAATAGAACTTATTGCCACTCTGAGTTTGAAAACACAGACCCAAACCTGGAGAAATGTGAGACTGTCAGCCTCTTCCAGAAGAGGTTGAACTGAAAAATGAGGATAGAAGATATCTTCTGAGTGCTTGCCTTTACCTGTCCAACACAGCACCTGTCTCCCCGGGATTAAATTGCCGTCACCCCCCTATTTCAGCCAGGCACTGGAAGCTGAAAATGACAGCATCATCCTGGTCTGACAATAGAGTAGGACTGTGTATCATCTGTGTGTCAATGACACCACAGCCCAAATTATTTCGTTATCTCCTCAGTGGCCTCATATACATGTTGAAAGGAGAGATGACAGGATGAAACCTTGTGGAATCCTACATGAAAGAGAGCCCTCGGGGCTGATGAGCAATTGCCCTATGCCATCCTCTGGGAGTTCTCTGAGAGGAAAGAGTGGAACCACACAAGTGCAATCCCTTCTGCCCCAGCCTAGGTCCACAGGTGAGTCAGAAAAACATCATGGTCAGTGTGATGGCTGGAAGGGCTGCTGGCAGAGCTAAACAAAACCACTTTGAAAAAAGCTTTCTGCACTAATAGAAGCTCCCCATCAACCACAGACAGAAGGGTAGCTGTCAGGCTAAAAACAAGGAAAATAGTTTCAGAAGACTTTAAATGAACTCAAGTGTTGCTTTCCTGAAAGTCTCTGTCATCAACCAGAGTGCATTTTGTTCTGTTAGGAAATAAATTTTAGAATTTGAGAGTGGCTGTATCTTTTTTGGTGAGGTTTTTTTTGTTTGTTTGTTTTATATGTTTTTTTTTTTACACCAGTTGATAATTTATTTAAGGCAAGCTGGAATTTTATTGTCCCACTGGGAGACACAATAAACACAAGAAGTGGCCTGCAGTGAGGTCCTGTATGTCATCTAAGTTCATGTCATAACTCTTAAACTCAGCGAGCACTTCAGCCTGCAGAAAATTGTTTCAGTGTTGTTTTGTTACAGAAAGGGTCAGTCCCATCAGACTTTTTTTGATCCTCTCTGTCAAATAGCTACAAAAGTCCTTGAAACAGCCAGCATTCAGTTACAGGATAAGGCACCTCACGCTTCATCAAGCTGTCTGGAACTACTCTACTGGTGGTGACTTTGTAGATACTACAGTGAAGACAAAACTTTATCTGTGGAATTAAATTTTTCACTTTGTTTGATATTATTGTCATCATTTGAGTGGGCAGTGAAATTTCTGTTTCATACAAGTGACATATATTTTTGTCTGAAAATAACTTCCTAAACTGGTTGCTCATTCTATTTCTACCAAAACTCCAAATAATTTCTTAATCTAAAATTGGGAATATATTGGTGATATGTTCGGGTAATTGGTGTGAATTTAGTCTGAAGTGTACTTGTGCATTATACTTGCTGTGGATTGAAACTCTATTGCCTCAGAAAAGTTAGTGGCAATTTAATTTTAAGGTAACTATATTATGCACGTATAGATATGTATAGTATGCATATATATATGTGCAACCTTCGATCTACAGTCATGCTTAAGAATAGGTATATAACTAAGCAACCTAAAAATCTAATTACAAGTACACTTCAACTTTGAAATGCTTGTACTCTGACTACCATGATATATGATTCACTTTTTCTGAGGTTATTTTCTCTTTAATTGTTCGTCTCTTTGTGATCCTAAGCCAACATTTTGATGGGATTTGTTTTTCTGTCTAGAGGGTTTAAGATTGACAGATTTTCCATACACATATTTAAAATCCCTGAAGGAGTGGCATAGGAATCAGAAACTGATTAGGAGGGAGAGTCAGGATAGGATTGTGCATTCATTCTCAACTAACTTCAAGACAAAAAACGGTTTGATTGATATGTCCTCCTAGATGCTAGAACAATGACCCATAGCACAAGATAATGCAGGATTACTGCTGTTGCTGCTTTAAGATAATTAAACAAATCTTCGAATAATGTCTGACAGACAAGACCGGAAGTAATGAACTCAGTAAATCTTAAATCCTATTGAATGTTGACAGTCATCAAAGGGAAAAATACAAACCAGAGATTGGAGATTTTTTAATTTAAAACACACTGACTAGTTAACCACTTTAACTAGAATGTTTAGAGTGTTGCAAGCATGCTGTTCTCTCTTCCTGTTGCTCTTTTTAGACTGTTTAAAGAAAAATCTAAGGTGATAGTCTCATAATTATGTGTCTAACAAATGCTACTATGATTTCTAATTACCTTTCTAAATTCTCATGAAGCTAAATAATGAAAACAGAGTAAGTATTATCTACCTTTCATATTAATACACATGTGGAAAAAACTATTTTTTTCTCATGCAGTAAAGCCATGCACAAGCCATCTAATCAGCTTGTAAGCAGTGGTAGCATTTTGCAAAATTCTTATCTTGATTCTCCAGGACTTGTGAGATGTCAGTGGCAAAGAATATCAGAGCCTGTCTGTTACTTCTTTATTCACCTTATAACAAACTTTTTTCAAAATTGTTTTGTGTTAGAAGGCCAAGACCTGCAGTTCTGATTAAAATTGTCTTTTGTGCACTTTTTTTTGGCAATGTTTTATCAGGATATGCTGCAACAAAACTGATGCACTTATGCACACTGTGGTTTAGAGAGCTGTATGCTGTCCTTAAATTCTTCTAGCATTTGACTATATCTGACTTGAAGGCAGCATTTACTTTCTGGTAACATTTAAGAAGACAACTTATGATTTTGTAAGGGTTAGTGAAAGATTGATAATAACTGATGCTCTTGTAACATGCCTACTGTGTGGAAGGTAAGTTGGGAGCAAGAGGTTATTTTCTTTGAATTAAGTGGAGTCTTGTAATATAAACTAAAGTGCTCAGTTCTGTGATGGACAACAGTTTTGAAATGTAGCCTTTCAGTTCTGTAAATATTTTGCTGTTTTCCCCTAGCAGTCGAATTCAGGATCAAGACATTAGATTATCTTTTCTAAAATCATATCATTCTTTTCTCTGTCAGATAAAAAATATTCTAGAGCTTTTTCTTGTTTTCATGTCTTATTATTCCAAAGAATTGAATCCTAACAGTGAAAGAACACAAAGTTTAATGGCATCAAAAATGGAGACTACAGAGATTGGAATTGAAATTAGACAAAAAAATTATTAATTTCAATTAAAAAGTGAACTATAAATACTTTCTAAAATTTATTGAATGTGACTTTTTTAATATGTATGAAAACACTTCCTTATGTTTCTCAGATACAACCCAAAGAAGAAAAAAGATCTGGATCATAAACTTACATAGACTTGAAATAATATTTTTAAAATACATGACTATTTCAATGAGTGAAATTAGAAACAAGCAAACAAACAGAAAATATTTAACTATACTCTTAATCAGAAACAATATTTTTATTACCATATGCGCATACAAGATACCATAAATAATTTATAAAAAATAATTTGAAGACATAGAAAGGAAGAATATTTTATGTAAAATAACTGTCTCAAAGTTACGGTATATGCTTTGTTAAGACTGTCAGCCATTCAGAAATATCTCTTTTAATCAGTTTTCATATCCAGGTAAAATCCGCAGATAAAATGTGTTGGCAAGTTTCTTGAGATCTCATTTTCAAGATACTTACAAATGTTGACATGTATCTTCTCTTTTCTTGGATGTTGGTTATAATCCATTCTGTACTGATATTACCTAAAAATTTATACACTTTGCAGATTTTTGCAAAGGTTTTGGTGGACTGATTCCTCTTGAAAAGGATTTATTCTAATTTGGCATTCTTCTCAGACATCTTGGCAAAAAAAGAGAGACAAGGGACACAATCTTGAAAGTTTTAAGAGCAAATGCATAATTTTAAAATTTAGAAGGATTTTGTTCCTCAGAATGTTTTAGCAAAGTCTTTAATTCCAGAGGTGAGAGCTGTATAATGGCTACAAGTTGTGTAGTGCTGAGTTGCACCATTTCCTTCTTAATGGATTCCCTATGAAATTCCTGACTTATATGCTAGGTTCCTCACATAGTGGAAATTCCAAGATCTTCAAGCCTTAGAAATTTAGCCTGTAAGCCATTATGAAATACTAAATGAAACCTTGCCCTTTTAAAATATTTCAGGATTAATTTCTATTCCATAATCATAATGGCAGTTTTGATGTTAAGCAACAGCACTTTAGTAGAAAAGAGGGGGAGTCTAAGAGAGTTGAATATTTTCTTTCGAAGTATAGTAGGACAAGGAGGTACAGTTTTCTACTTTCTACACAATACTCAGCAAAGATACAATATGCATTAACATTTGACATGTTACATTCAGACCATTCAATTAGGAATTTTAGCCACCTCATTCACACAAAGAAAGCTGTCTTGGATGTCAACCCAGTGCACATTGCAGAGCTCACTTCAGCCCGAAATGCTAAATTTTTGCCTCTGAAGGGCATGTTCTTGACTCTGAACCAGAGAAATATACCTTCTTCTCTTTTGGCCTCACAGTTTAAGCTTTTCTTAGTTGTAGGTGGTAAAATAATTTCTAGTGTAAGTTGAGTAGGCATTATTCCTTTATTTCAAACTCAGCAGGAGAAAGAAATGTTTCAAAGGAAGTGTATCATACCCACAGCAAGATTACCCTTTCCTTCAATTCCCACCTGCCCATTTCCTTATTCATGCAAAGGATTAGGGAAGAGGGCATTTGTTGAGGATTTCTTGGATTCATGTTCAGTTCTAATTCCTGATTAAGACAAGTCATGTTTGCACTCTTCTGCACAAAACAGAATTTTATGTAAAGCTACTGAAGTTCTCGGTGAAACAGGAGCTACCACTGAAGCTCTCCCTCTGCTGCTGTGTGCTCTCATCCCTAATCTACAGAACAGCTCACATTTTCCCTTTCTCACTTTCTCTGTTCCTCTGTTAACTGCTACCGTGCCAAGTGGAACAGGATCAGGAAGCAGCAACTGCAAGTGACTTTACCTTGGAATGGTCTAATGCCTGTAGGTTATAGCTGTTTACTGAGACACAAGCTTAGATCTCTCTGGCAGAAGATGCTATTATATTGACACACTTAAATGTGACTGATGTTCAGCTCTAATGCTCCAGCTGATGACTGGCTGCACTGAAGAAATTTATTCTTTAGCAGCTGCCACATTTTTTAAGGAACTTGGTTTGTTAGGTCCTTTCAGAGAGTACCTATTGGACTGATAAACATGCATGGGGAACTGGAATGTGAATTCTAAAAGGATCCACGACTAAGCCAAGCACCGGTGTGTTTCACAGAATTTCTACTGTTGCCAAATGACAAAGCTGTAAAATTTAATGGGGAAAGCTGAGTGCCTTTCTGCTTAGAGTCCTTTCAGCCCTGGAGGCTGGAAGCTGAATGCAGACTTTTATGAATGCAGCTTCAATCTAGGTTCCCAGTGAACTAGGTAGGGTAGGATGCTTAAATATTTTCTGCATCTAATCTTCAAGCTTCAGGTTTGTATGAATAATGAAGATATAAGTTCAGAAATAAAGGAGGGGTTTTATTGAAAGGCCAAATGAGGCAATAATAAATTGATTACCACTAACCAAACAAAATAAAAAAATGGTCACAAGATAGTTATAATAATTCTAGATGCTTTGACTTTTTTACTTCTTGTTCAATAAACTGTTTGTTTGTTTGTTTGTTTTTAATTTGTTCATTTGCCTTTTTGTTTCTGATCATCTCCCTGGCCTGGAGATGAATTATTAAGAGAGAAAAATGCAAAGGGTTAGACCACACCTCAAATTTGTTTTGGCTGACAGCAATTGTCAGAGGCTTGGCTTAACATCTCAGCTTCTGGGATGTGTTATTTAGTTAGTACATTTCTCCATTAGATGCAAAACGTTTGAGTTAAACTATGATGCAGAGCCCAAAAGTGAGACTTTTTTCCTTACTACCATATGTCATTTGATACTCCAATTCTCACATTGAGAGGAGGCTAATTGCTTAGCACGCTATTAGTAGCTGAAAATTCAGTCAGACTGAGGGAATAGGGAGATTTTATTTTACTTTTCAAATTTCTTGTACTACAAACCGGAAAAAGGACTTTGAGGATTTGATAGAAAAATGTTAATAAACTTTTTTTAATAATGCACTTTTCGTAAAACTCAACAAAACTGAATTGCTGGTTTGTTTTTTTTTTTATTTTGCAAACACCTACTCCATAAATGATAACTACTAGTGGGAAAAGTTTATATACAGAGGATATTATATATAATAGAGTAAATATCAATTTTTGGTAATGGATCTGGATTTTAAGAGTATTTAAACATGAATTCATGTTTATAAACTTTTATAAACTTTGTATACTAAAACAATATTTTGTTGAATAACACTTATGTCACATAGATATGCAATTACTATTTTGAAATATGGCTAAGGGGATTCTACTGAATGTCTAACACGAATGTTACAATCAGATACTGTACTATAAAGCTAAGCTGTTGACAGAAAATCTGCTTGAAGTAGTTTTATGTAACATATGCATCCAGACTCAGTACCCACCAGAAAAACAATTGTACAGGCAAGGTGATTTTTACAGTCATCACAGTTTGATAAGTAATTTTAATTATTATGTAACACATGTAATAAGGCCAACAATTTGCTTCGAGCTTCAGACTGGGACAAAGCAAAGACTGACCAGCTGTGCCAGTACGGTGAATTTTCTTCTAGACATTGCAGTTAGTGATTTCTTACAGCTGTTTTTTTTTCTCTTGTTCCTCTATTTCCTTCTGTAGAGGTCCTTCTGTAGTGCCATGGTAGAGGAGCTAAGGATGTCTCTGAAGTGTCAGCGTCGACTAAAACACAAGCCACAGGCCCCTGTTATTGTGAAAACAGAAGAAGTTATCAACATGCACACGTTTAACGACAGAAGGTTGCCAGGTAAAGAAACCATGGCTTAGAGCTGGGAAGCCAAAAACCCCAAGCACAAACTGTCGTCTTTTTTCCAAACAACCTTGCAAGAATGTTTCCTGTGGAAATATGCAACAAGTGCAAAATAAAATGAGTTACCTCATGCCGCTGTGTCTATGAACTAGAGACTCTGTGATCTCAGCAGTTGCAATGGCCAGACTCGAATCACAAGCATCATGGATCAACAAAGTTATGCAGGGTTATGCTGTTTGTCATGGGTTTCCACCATTCTGAATGAATGTTCCATGTGAGTTTTGTGGCTGGTTTCAAATGCAGTCTCAGTGAGAAGTTACAGGTTCCTTTTGAAGTTCAACGGTTGCCAGAAAAGAGAGAATAAATGTCCAAGATGATACAAACCACAGAAGGAGTCTTGTAAAAGTAATGTCTCAGAACTGTAGTGGAACAAGAAACCATATGCTCTTCTGAACTTCCCAGCACAGAAAAGTTGGTAACTGCTGGTAGACGGAAACTACCATCTGGACAAGGCGATATGATCTTCCTGGATGGAAGAAATGTTAAAAGTGAAGAAATATGAATCCCACAAATAGAAAAATAAATATGATGATGCTCACCTGCTTTTTTTTTTTTTTTTTTTTTGGACTGTTTGTGACACTGAACTAAATAAATAATAATTACAAAAAAAAAAATAAAATAATAATTTAGCTGGGTTGGAACTTGGATCTAAAAAAATGACAAAAATATTTCCAGATTTTTGACCCAATTTTTAGATGAAGGAAAGTTTCCTTAGTGCAAAGGAATGTATCTTACAACCTTTAGATATAAGCAATTAATTTTCTTTTCTATAATTGTGAAAAGAGGGGAGGGGGGTGGGAAGCAGTGTATTTCACACATAGAGGGCTTGCATTTTAGCCTGAATGGGTTTTGAAACACTTGTTCCTGCTACTAATTGAACTCAATGGAGCCTGTGCGATTCTCGCTAATGTTGGAAGAGGGATGGGTCACCTAAAAGAAGTGAATGTCAAGAACTTAAAGGAGGACTGCATTTTTCAATACAGTCACAGTACTAAATGAACAAAATTCTTGAGCAGTTTTTTTTTTTTTCCAAAAAAAAAAAAATGTTCAGGTTTATTTGTGGAAATGCAAGATTTCTATGAAAATAGTTTTTGTATGGAAATTTTTGTAATACTTTTTATCAACAAAATAAGAACATGTGTTTCTGTCAGGGGTGTGATACCAAGCATGAGTGGTAGTGCGTGCGCACCACCAACGTTTGGTGAAAACTATTTTTATCATGAAAAAGGAATCTTAGAAGAGACATATTTTCAAGTTATATAATATAAAAAAATAGGTGCACTACCACCACTGCTTACCATGCTACACCCCTGGTTTCCACTAAGCTGATAACATGCTGTCATGAACAATTGTGTGTAAATGGTAAAAGACACAGACCTCTTGACCACATTGTGATAGAAGTTAATATGCACTCAGTTTGCTGTTTGAATCCAATGCACAAATTAAAAAAAAAAAAAAAAAAAGTACAAAAGAAAGCATTAAATTTATGTCGGTTTTAGTTGGTTTGGTTTTGCTGTGTGTTTTGAGCAACATATGTGCAGTACTTTGTGTCAGTACTGGTACTTAGCTTCAGCTTAGTGCCCTATCCTGATGATTCTTTCCACTAAATTTGTGACAAGAGAGTTTGCTGGGAGTTCTGACAGAAGCCATTACAGCACATTGTGATAATATTTACAGGATTTGGTTCTTAGCTGCTATAAAGCTAACTTATATGTCCTGACTGTGGTGAGTTCCTGGACATAACATTTTGAAATACTGCCCTACAGATGCTGAACCTTGCACCACTGTCTACTGTAAATTAATTTGTATCTCAACAAGAAATGTATGGTATGGACTATGTAAGAATATTATGTAAACTAAAAAAGATTATGAAGATGGTGTTTACATGGAAAAAAATAATTTGACTAATTTGGAAAACCCCCTAAAAACATTAAAATAATCATAGATAATACGTCATTGGTGAGTAAAGAGATTGGTTGTTTACTCAGGCTTAATTTAATCTTATCATCCTCTTTATGGCACAGAAATATAAGATATATAATCCAAACTGTAGAAGTTATATAATGAAATTTAGGGGTAAATGGGAGGTTTGTGTCTACTACCCAGTTATCATGAATCTTCGTAGAGATTGAGCTGGCCATTTCCATTGTGAGCAGGGACTGAGAAAGCAAATTCTCTTATATTTGTGAGTTTCATCCCCATTTATGTGATAACAAAGAACAGGTTATCTTTGTCTGAAGTATAAAGAAGATAAAAACACTTTAAACAATTTTTCTGGTAATGAGTATACTTACATAATTTATATTTAAGTTAATTCTTTAAAACACTAAGGGGAAAAGAGTAACTGTCATATAACACAATGAAAACTCCTAATTATGATGGCTTGGAATGGAAAAAATTGGCTATTGCATTTGATTGATGATTTACAATAAAATTTGTAAAATCATGTAATAAAATGCTGTATTATATTCAAACATACTGTTCCTTTCTCCATTGAGGATGTTGAAATAAGCAGGATTTCATTTTCACCTTGCTGCACAAGACAAATTCTCATTAAGTTTTATGTGAGCCACAGTAAGAGCGAATGCAGAATACGTCCCAAATATTTTACTGGGTCAAAGTTCCCCAAGGAAGAAAACTTCTATCACAGAGGTTGAGTGGCTTAATTCAGACTTTGGTCAGAATTTTAGCCTTCCAGTGTTGAGGGAAATATGCAAAGTAACTGGAGATTTATATTAAAGATCAAGAATAGAAATGCATGGCTCCACAGATTCATAGTAGGATAATGGGGTTTTTTTCAACAATCATACACTAACTCATGTTGTTGCTTTGTTGTGCATTAGTAATTATTTCTGTATTAAGACATTTACAAAAAAATTGACTAATAAAGATCTGACCCCCAAAAAAGTAGAAAATACTACCAATAGTTTTGTACTTGGAAAAGCTCAATTTCTTTCAATTTCCTCAAAAGCTTCATTTTCCTTTCACTGCTGTGAAAAAAACCCTCAGTTCTGAAGAAAAAAATCTTTGTTTTGATAGGCCTCTGAAAGGCTTCTCCCAAAATTCAAAAATTCTCATGCTGTATAAATTTCTATATTGTAATTAAAATTGATGGCCCAGCAAAAATCAAGAGAGTATCTGGCCCACAAAGATTAGGAATCCATATATAACTGCTTTATGTGGTTTCACATAACAGCTTAATTAGTCTGCTGATTTCTCAGGACAGGGTGATGGGTGTTTCTCTGACATACCTCAAATGTCACTCTAGAGAAGAATTTTAAAGCAGTTATAGCTCAGTGAAATGGTGCTGCCTGGTGGATGACAATTGGAGGTAAAAATTGAACAGGACTTTTTTGCCCTCTGTGTCTGTTTCAATGAAAATAGACAACTACAATCTTTAAGACACAAACCCCATACCATTTAAATCTTCAGCTTGCCTCAATATGGTTGTATAGCAATAGATAACCAAAAACAAGGGACAAAACCCCTTTTATGTTGTTGATAAATGTCATTTGTGAAGCACTGGTAGTGAAAATTATGAGCCAAATTGTTGGATGAAATCAAGAGATCCCTGATGCTTTATAGTAAATGAGGATTTGTCCAATTATAGACATCAGCAGGCCTTTTTAATGGTATTCTCCTTTTATATAAACATAAGTACAGACATATACAGGGAGTATCTGACAGATTTTGTATGTGGTAATTCTTTCTGAAATTTCTGTCTCAATTTTCAGTTGAAGAATTCAGTATAGATTTGAAATAACCTTTTCTTTCATTTTATTTTTACTTGAGGCTCTGTTCATTAATCTTTCCTGATTTCATCCACAGAGTGTTCAAAACCCCAAAAATAACAGAGTTTGGTCCTACTACACTAACTTGTTAATATTTCAGAATTGAAAAAACATAGTTTATGAAGGAAATAACATATTGCACCAAAATCCAAAGCCACAAATAAAAGAAATGCCCTAATATTCTACAAAATAAAATTATTTTCAGGGAAAAAGGATCATGAGCAGAGGTAATATCATACTGAGAGGTAAAAAATTATGCTATAAAATAATGGTTTATTGTTTTTATATTAAGGATATTAGAAAAATATGAAATACTTCAGACACAACTTCACTTGTCTCCAAACATTCAACAAACAAAAAATAGATAACTTAAATACTCCTTTGAAAGAACTCCTACTTAAGAGGAATCAAGATTTTATCCAATGCAGCCCCAAATATGTACGGCTATAATATTTAAGGCAGAACTATGTGTACAGAAGTGATTGTGTTTCTGTCAGAATTTCAGAGATGTATAGGAAAACAAAAGGTCTCTGAGGTTGGCTTCTCTTACTGAGAAGATCATTTCTTTCCAACCTCAAACATGCTAGTGTCCTGTTCCCTTCCAGTCTTGCCTCTCTGCCTTTCTCCAAGCACCTCTGACACTATGAAATTTATTTTCAAAGCCCTTTTCTTCTGGCCTTCCTTGAAATCTAGTTCTAATTTAAAATAAAGTTACTCAAACACCTCATTCTCCCAGTTTGTATTCACCAAGATAAAAACATAAGCTTTTCATGTGACTGTAATCTAATTGTCTTTATTTTCATTTACTACCCCACTCTGTCCCCTGCCTGTGTTATCTTCTCCTGTTGTTCTTGTACTTGCCTAGACTGTAAGCTCTTAGGGGGCAGGGAATCTGTCTTTGATTTGTTCTATGTAGCACCATGAACTATGGAGCTATATAAATAATAAAAAATGTAGATCTTCTTAAATGATGTTTGAAGTGATAGTGATCTGATTGACTGCCAGTCTAGTAATATATTGTTTTAGCTCATTGCCTGAAATCCTAATCACTACAGCAATAGAAAAATCAAAAAATAAAAGTAATAAAACCAACCCAAAGGAGCTATCACACTGACTCATCTTACTGGAATTTTCCCTACATGGTCGGGGTATGGGAATAGAATGTCATGTTCACATACATTCTATAATAGTTTAAATATTAAAACAGCTACTTAAAAAAAAAAAAAAAAAAAAAAAAAAAGTAGGTTAACACAGATATACAGTATGAGCTTCAGAATGAGAATTTTGTTTGGTCAAAGTGTGGAAAAGTTATGATTAAGAGATTGGTTAAGCTTAACACCAGGAACCTTTCCTTCCTTCATCTTATCAACCCACTTAGGTCTTCTCACTCAAGCTTCTCATTGCTGAAATCCACAGCAATCCTATTTTTAAAAAAATTTTATGAATAAAATTAGAAATTTTCTAAAAAATATGGTTCTAAACAAAATTAAAGAAATACTTCCTCTTGCTTCTGTCAAGAACACCATCTTTCTATGACTGCTGGAGTGAAAAATTGTGGGAATTCAAGAAAAATTCTAGCTATATAAATGAAAGGAGACAACACATATGGTCTTGAGGACAAACATATCAGCTTTCCCTTTTACTTTTTTCATCCTCAAGGAGTGACATTCTGTATCACTGAACTTAGTTCTTCAGAATATTGAAGTGTATACTGGCAATTATGCATGGATCTGTCTTTCAAGAGTTCTCAGAGCCAAGAAAATGCCTTTCTTTCCTGATCACAGAATGTATTTTTTTCCCAGAAACTTAGGAAACCTAGTCCTAAGTTTAAAAAATGACAAAATCTTAGAATTTCCTCTTTGCAGTGACTTTAGGGGTTTTGCTTAGTGGAAATAGGATACATTGCATTAAAATTACCTGAAAAAATTGTATGAAGTCATTAAAAATTGGTAAAGGATCTGTAGTTAGGATTCCTTGGGCAATGCTGACCACTATGATCCAAATCTGTAGTGATTTGGTTTTGAAGGTACAAGTTCAACTTATGACGGATTTATGCCAAAGATTGTCTTATGATATTTTCCCACAAGTAATCTGCTGGCTGTTAAACCCAGGGAATGAAAAGCAGCCTAACACAGTGGTAACCATTATAATTCCCTTTATATTGTAACCACCCTCACTGGCTGGGCCATTTGGGCTGTGGTAGGTCAACAGAAATTTCTGATATGTACACCTGATAAGCAATTTTATTCATCTTAAAAATTATAATTTGGCATAAGTACAGCTGTCCTGTGGGCTTATTATAGAAGAATCATATCACAGAATTATTGAGGTTTTGAATTGCTGAATCTAAGGCCTTCTTCAGGTGGAAGGGCCTTCTTGAGACTCTTGAGTACAATGCCCCTGTACATAGAAGGGTCAACTAGAGAAGTTTGTCCAGGGATGAAGACTCCCTGGCCACTCTGTTTCCAATGTACAATTATTCTGACAGTGAGGAATATTTTTTTGCTCACATTTAAAAGTAATTTATTGTATTTCAGCTTGTATTCACAGCCTCTTATACCCTCACTGGCTGCCACTGAGAGTCTAGTTCCATTTTCCTTCTGTCAGATTCTGCTAAGCTTTCTCTTCTCCAGCTAAGTGGTCCCAAGTGTCTCAGCCTCTCCCCATATTACAGATGCTCAATCCCTTAATCATCTTTGAGGCCATTAACTAGGGACCATAATCTATGCATATAAGTATGAGTGTTTCTCATACTGGGGAGACAAGAACTGGACCCAGCACTCTAGATGTGTTTCACCAGAAGGGGAAAGATTCCATTCCCTGACCTGTTGGCAGTGTTCCTCCTAATGCAATCAAGGCTAAATTGCTTTTCTTAGCTGAGAGGTTGAGAAACTGCTGGCTCAAGTTCAGTTTTCTGTCCACCAGAGCTCCCATGCAAAACTCTGAAAAACTGCTATCTACTTGGTTTGCTCCCAGCCTGGCCTGGTACATAGACTTCTCCAGGTGTAGCACTTGTCATTTCTCTTTCTCCAGCTTCGTGTCCTTCCTGTTGGCCTGTCTCTCCAGCTTGATGAAGCACTCCTGAATGCCAGCACAACTTTCTGCTTTATTGAACACTCCTCCTTTAAGTAATCAGACTTGCACACTGTTCTATCATACGTGTAATTAATGAAATTATTAAACAATATGAGACCCTTTTGATACATCTCTAGTTACTGGGCTGTGGCTGGACTTGCTGGCACTGATTAAAACCCTTTCAACTGATAGAGAAGCCAGTTTTCAATTTACCCTATTTTTGCCAGATTTAGTTCATATGTCTTAAGTCTATCTGTGAAGCTGTTATGGGGAATAATGCTGAGAACCTTGTTAAAGTAAAATATAAGTAACATTCAGTGTTCTTCCGTCTTCTGTGAAACTGGTCTTACTATAGAAGGCTATTGGACAAAGACGATTTTCCTTTTGCAGATACATGCTGACTAATATCAGGCACTTTCTTGACCTCAATACTTGGAAAATATTTCCAGAAGGATTTTCTCCATCATCTTTACAAAGATGGAGATGAGGCTGACAAACCTGTAGTTTTCCACGTCCTCCTTATTGCCCTTCATGAAGGGAGGAGTAACAATAACTTTCTTCCAAACCTTGGGCATCTCTGTCAGCCAACATAAACTTTCAAAGATTATCAAGAATGACCTCACAATGACATTAGTCAGCTCCCCCATACTTTGCAAGTGCATCTCAAGTCTCACCAATTTATATATGTCCAGTTTGTTTAAATGTTTCCTAACATGGTCCTTTTCCACCAAAGGTAAATCTTCTTTTCTCCAGACTTTCCCACAGGTCTCAGAAACCTCACTTTTCTGAGAGCTTACCCAAATTAAAAAAACATATTGAGTACTTGGCCTTCTCCATGTTCTTTGTCAGCAGTTCTCCACCTCCACCTCCTACAACCATCCCATGATTTCCCTAGTCTTCTTTTTCCTGATGACATATCTTTAGAAACCCTTCTTGTTTCCTTTTACAAGGAAGGAATGGATTGATTGCTGGATTAAGTCCAGGTGGGTTTCGGCATTTGTAAAACTGTGACTGCATTCCATGACTGCTTCTCTTGGGATTCTTAAAAGCAGATCTTGGAATATCAAAAGAACAAGTTCTGTTTTCCCTAAATCCAGGATTATGATCTAAATTTTTGTCTTGATCCTCTTCCTTCAGAATCCTGAAACTGATCACCTGCAGCCCATACTGTCCCTCGCCCTGATTCTTCCATGTTTGTAAGAATGAGATTGAATAGACAAAGATTCTCTTGGTTCCTCCAACATCCCTGTCAGGAAATTATCAAACCACTCTGGAAATCTGAACTGATTGTGCCTTGATTTGCTGTCTCTTCAGCAGGTACCATGGTTGCTCAAGTCCCCATTAGGACTTGAAGACTTTGAGAACATGAAGCTTCTTCCAGTTATTATGTCTGAAGACATAATCTACTCAAAATTTGCAACATGCAAGACAAATTTTGTACTAGACATCAGACTATAAATATCCTTAATCTTCGTTTGCTGTAAAATTTATAATTTCATCTTGAAACTGTTGTTTGATAATATTAAAAAATTGTCTCTGTTTAGAAAATGATTTTTTTTCATATTTATTAATATTTTCTGAATATAATTATTTTCTTTTTCTGAATATTTTTGAGAATTGCCAAGTGAACCATGACTATATATCTCTCCAACCAGACTTCAATTTTTACTGAGTTGTCTGATTTGCTGTAAAAAGTTTCATCTCTGCATATGTGATGCACAGCATTCACTATCTTAGAGTGAGCAGAAAGGTGACCAAAAGCAATTTTTGTTGCTCTGTTTTGAAACATATCAGACAGTTCAGTTGCTTCAAAATGAAGAGTAATTTTCAGCATACCTTGTTAATTGATATGTTTCCATATTTCTCTCTGAAAGTTTTGAAGCCAAGTTCCCTAATGAGGGAAAAAAAGAAACACAAAAAAAAAAGAGAAAGAAAAAGCAAAAAGAAACAAAACCTCTTTGTGTTCAAGTTTTATGAGATTCAGGAGTTATTTCTAAACCAGAATACTATATTACTTAATAAATTTTCAGATAGCAGGATTTTAAATCATAGACTCAACTTGTTAACTGCAGAAGCACGTGTATTGCTTTCAAATTTCTAGATGAAATACGTACAATTGTCTGAATTAGCCCTAGATCCAGAAGAAAGCGTCCAAGAAACATGTTAGCTCCAGTAGAGCTAAATATTTTTCTCTATTTGGTAAAGTTTGTCAGGCTTTTTCCTTTTAGGTTTTGTCTTTAAACTCAAACCTACCACTACTTGTCCTGGAGTCTTGATTCTCTTTATGTATTTTAAGGTCAGTACAGAGTTCTACCAGACAGATGATCATGGGCCAGAATCTCACCTGAGGGAGACAAATAGTGGCCCTTAAAATCAAAGAAACAGAATTATAAACAGGCTATTGATACTGTCAGTTGTCCACATTTCATCTTTTCTGGTGATAGGTATTCTGATTGCCTGACTTATTTTCTTTTCCCTTTTCTTTATTCCAGTTTTACACGGGTTCACATTATAGTAATAACTAGTCTAATGTTGTATTCCAGAAATTGCTTATGAAGATAGGGATCATTTTAGTTTCTACAAAACTATGAACTGACTCAGATTCTGCATGTGAGACTGTGAGAGGTTGTATTAGCAGTCTGACTTTCATGATAACAACTGTATTTTTTGTGTAATTTCATTTAATTTTCTCTACCTTTTAGGTTTTTTTCCTGGTAACTGGATTTGTTTGGCTGATTTACTTTGGTTTTAACCTTTGTCTCTATGTAAAGTGACTGCAAAAAAAGAGAATGATCTCAAAATACAAAATATTATGTTACAGCATTAGAACAAAAAATTTAAGTTGTTTCTCAGATCCATCTGCCTCCAAGACATTCTGGTTCAAGATGTTTATGTGATGAAATCACATTAACTTGAGTTAAGGACCCACCTCCAGGAAACAATTTCTTTAACTCTTCTTAATGTGTGTGGACTGTCTATAATGTAAAAAAATCATTACAGTAGTGTCTGTACTACTAGAATCCTTTTGACAAGACCAAGTTCCACCATGTTGCACATCAATGTTTTGTCTCTTACGTCTTTTTCTAATTATGGAACAAAATTAATGAGATAAGACAACTGAGATTCTAGTACTTCAGTTTGTCTACACATGTAGCCTATGAGCCTACCCGGATTTCTTTGGAAGCTGGTAAAAACCAGTTTTATAAATCAGATAGCCTTTCTTAAACTGAGACTTTGACAAAAACACAGCAAGGAGCCACTGTATTTTAAAAAGTAGATACAGTGAAGTATGGCCTTTGTAACAAGCTATCCGTGGATTAATACATACTGCATGAACGACAAGAAATCTTGTTCTAGACCAGAACTGAATGACCCAATTTTTCATCTGTTTGTTAAGCTGTCAGACCTAACTAATGTCTTAATGCATTATAATTAATATTTTGATTTTTGACACTAAAAAGTGAACAGTGTGAACTTTTCTTGAATGTTCAAGCATTCTAAATTCTGCAGAGCTTTGAATTTTTCCAGATTTATGTATCCCACTTGTCAGGAAGAGGCTGTGAGATCTAGAAAATTGATCCTGAGCCCTGTGATTTTCACAGGGCTCTGTACCATTGAAGGTACAGGTCAGTCTTTAATAAGGATGATGTCCATTTTCAGTCATTTTCATAGCAACTCATTATAAAGATGAGTATGGAATAATCATGCCACTTAGCTAACACCTTGCCCGGCACAAATGAAATTAATGGGAATTTTTGCAGAATATTTGGACTGATAAAATACGGGAGTTGAAATGTATTAGTCCACACTTGCCAGTGCTCCTCAAGACTTACCTGCATGAGATATGGTGGTTTTTTTACATGTACTCCACATATTGATGCACTGAATGACACATGAAGCTTAATTTCCTGGCCTTTTAGGCCTGTCAATGTTACAATTTTGCTGCCTCTTTTTCAGGTGACAAATGGTTTTGTCAAAATAAATAGAATAAGAAAATGCAGCTTAAGTAATTTATTTTGAAACACATTAGGCAGTGGATCTTAAAATTTTAAATATGGAATGAAAATGAAAACTATAATTAATCCATTGATGAGTTGGTATTAAGACATGCTTTAAAATTCTGTATATAAAAAAGTAGATAAGATTGTCTATTCTTGACTGAAACTTTTTTTTTTCCTTCTCATTAATAATCTTGAATCCTATTTCTAAACTTGTATCAGGCTCTCTTTAAATCTGACAGATAACCAGCAAATGACTGATAAGAGATTTCATCATTTAATGCTCTAAATTTCTTTTTAATAATCTTGATGATTCATAGTTACAATTGACTCCATTTTTGTCTGCTAGCTTAATTATGAAATCTGAGCAGTATGTCAGTTTCTGTAAAGATTTTCAGATAACTAAATTATAGATAATTTTTGTTATAATTCTCAAATAATTGCTTAAAATTAAGGGTATTTTAAAAAATTTCTCAAAGATATATCCAATATTCTTTCTTATTTTTTTTTTTAACCTGGAGACTGTTAAAACAGCTTGTGGTTAAATTTACTCATATATTTATATATCCATCTGTTGGAGATGCAGATATTTTCTTTGTGTTCCTCAATGACTGTAAACAAAATTTTTAGTTTAATTTCAATTGTAATAAATCTATTTAGTGTATGTTTCCAGTAGAGATCTTTATTACAGTATTTGATTTCCTAATAAGCATTAATTTTTACATTCTCTTAAGGAGCTCAAAGAGTATTTCTTTCCAATTTACAGAATGGCATAAATGACAGAATGAAAAGAGGGTTGCCTAAAATGAGATAAAAGTCCATGTCTTCAGTCTCATGACCATTGAAAATGCAGCAAAAATCCAGAAAACACTGCCAAAAGGATAGATTATTTTCTTTCTTTTCTCTCTCTGTTTTCTAGTATTTTAAATTCTTTGAGGCATCACTATTTATTTATGTATTTTGACCATATGATAAGAAGGACCTTTAATAAACTAAGTGCAGGCGATTATAACCATCTATGTTCCCTTACACAAGAATTATGTTTTCCCCCAAGCTGAGAGAGAAATAGTTCAGTAACAAATTGCAGTTCTTGAAAGAAGCTGGAAAACAAAGCTGGGTTATGTCTGTTGGAGTACAACTGCAGTAGCAGGAGCCTTGTCATTGCAGGCTGAGGTGCCTGCTCAGCTTGGATGCTGCCAACCCTCTCATGGGTTTCAGCTCCACCAAGAAGGGGGTTCTGCAGCAGGTGTGGCTCCCAACACCTCTGCTAGCAAGGACCCAGAGTTGCTCTGCACACTTTCCCTGACTGGATGGCTATCAAGTGCTCAAGCCCACCAAGTTCTAGTTTCTAGCTCTGTTCAGTGTAAGGACTCAGCTCTTCCTCTGACTTATTTGCAGCTGGAGCACTGCAAGTGGACTAAAAAGACTGCAGCATAAAATAGAGAAAATCACTATACTTGATTTTGAGACAGAACGACAACCACTGAAAGCATCAGCACTTTGGAATGTTTTGAATCAGAATTTTCCTTCTCTGAAGCATCTCAAATGTAATGCTATTTTTAAAATAAGTGTTTACTTCTCAGTAGCTTAATTCACATTTTGAATAGTGAAACAGGGTTATCTACAAGTACAAATAATGAAGTCATTGGGAGAAGAAAGAAGAATGTCAGGTCCCAGAAAAGACTGTTGTTAAATTACTAGGATGTGCATTTTTTCAGATCTTCTTTTATTTTTAATTGTTGTGATTTTAGCTCTCTTTTACTGATATTTATTTTTCTTACTTTATCACTTTAGAAGTGATACAAGTTGTGGAAATCTTACTTTTATTCCACATTTTTTCTTATTTGGTATCTTCAGATTCTGATATTCAGACACAGTCTGGGACAGAAATGTAGCATGTTTTATTTTTCTTTGGTAGGGAGCAGATTCTCTTGGGTTTAAACTGTTTTGCCTACTATAATTCTCCCAGCTTGAAGACCACCTTCGGGTGCTAACATGGATAGCCTTAGATTTTCGGAAGCTGTATCTGAGCTAATGCAAAACAATACTAAAACACATAATATTATTTCAGTTTCCAGAGTGAAAGAAATATTTTGTTTCTGTAAAAAAAAGCAGAAAAAATAGTGACAACTTCTGAACAGAAATGTGAAGCAAAAATCATTTTGCAGCTGTCCTTACGAGAAAGTGGAAGTATTATTCTGTTACTGTAGCTCAGTTTCTGTGTGCAGAAATAAGGAAAACAATAATAATAAGAACAACTCTCAGGAAAAGACATAATTAGACAAAACAATTCTGCTTGCATTGCAGATATGCCAGTTACTGACAAAAATTGCATTCACTCCATCCAAATCTGCCTGATGGTCTGATCAACCATGTACTTTTCCGCTGCAAAATTCTTGATGTTGATTCAGCTTACCCCAAAGTTTCAGCATAGAATGGAAAACAACCTTGAGTCCTTCCCCACAAGTCTTCTTTTCCTCTTTCTTATTTTATTACTGTTTTAAAAATAACTTTTTCTTTTTCTTTGCTTTCTATCTTTTGTTGTTGTTTGTTTGTTCATTTGTTTTTGTTTGGGGTGGTTGTTTATTTTTGCTTTGTTTTCTTTAAGGAATTTATTTAGCATGGGAGAACTGCATAATTCTCTATGGTGTATCAGTCTGTCTGCAGTGATGTTTATTTGCAAGCTGTATTGTGACAGTTTTAGCTTTTCCTTTTTAGCCTGGGCTGCTTGTGCTTCCTCTACTGTGAAGAACATTACATTCACGGAACATTTATTTTGTACTGTGAAGAGAGATTTGTGTAGCTGCTGTGCAGAGAGGGAGGTAGAAAATGAAAACTAGAATCAGTGTCTAATAATCTGTCTTTGTCTTCTGTTAGCTCAGTTCTGTGGAAGTATTGTCTGGGGAAGGTAATAAGTGAGAAAACATGCTATCAAGGGATTTCCTGCAGGAGGGGTTATTACATGATCAAAGGCCCATTAGTGAATAAGGCTGGCTTCATGCTATTTTTGTACTTACTCTCTAAAACTCTGCCCATTTTAGTCATGGGGCAATCAAAGCACTGAACTGCATCTGGTATTTGTAGAGAAGTCTAACTTACACATTAAGTGAAGCTTTACCTTTTAATATTGCTCAGCAAGGTAGGAACAGATATAACAGGTTCTCTTATAAGATCTTCAGATGTTGAATATGTGGTCCTCCTAATCTTCAGTGGTCCTGAAGAACCTTTTAGATGTATACTGAAGTGATGGTCTCAAACAGCAGAGGAAGCTCAGGTTGGACACAGGGTTGCGACATGGGGGGTTCTGGTTTAGTTTTGATTGTAGTGGTTAGCACTGCTCTTTGTGAGAGAACTACCACAGGAAAGCATGCTGAATGTATTTAAACTCTGACTTGAATGATATGAGCAGCTCTTAAAAACTTATTCTTAACCTTCATTCCCCAAACGTAAAACAGTAAAGATTAGGAAGGTTCTTTCCAACATGTTATTTATTCAAATATTCTCAACCCCATTTTTTGACCATTTGCTGTTTGAGCTGTGGACAATCTTAAGTATGAGCCTTAAGACCAAACAGTTCTTTTGCTTTTGTTTTTAGCATTTAACAACATTATCAATATAGTGTTATGGAGAAAATTGTTTGCCAATATTTTGCCAGAGTAGGTCAATACTCTTGACATTTTGTAGGTATAAATCATTCAAGGTTTACCTTGTCATTGCATTTTTAGATCTCTGAAATATTTCTAGCATTTTCCTTTTAAAAAGAAGGGGTTGATAATTTTGTTTATTATGCTTGTTCTGAGAGGACAGTTTTCTTCTGTGAAGATTCCAATGAGACAGGAAAAAGGCTAATGAAATCATGTCACTGAAGCTGCAGAACAGATAACTTTTTTTCTGGGAATGATGCTGCACCGTAACAGTGAGATGATAAGTGTGGCAAAATTTCAGTGAAGAACATTATTTTTTAACATTAGGAGATTTAACATCCAAATCTATAAGAGTACAGAAAAAAAAAAAAAAAAAAGGAAAGAGAAATTCAACTTATATTGTTTTTTAACCTTCCAGAAATAAACATTTTATAGAAGTGGATGGATTCCATGAACATGAATGACTGGCCATTATCTTCTGTTCCTTCCAGGCTGGTGAGAATTATCTCACTCTTTATATAGAGAAGTTTTTTACTGTAACCAGGACACAGGAGTCTTGTGTTCTTCCATTCACTTGTTCTCTTTCCTTCTTTGAAAAATGTAAAGGTAGAATATGCTGTGTTATTTTCCTAAGTGGTTTGTCCTCTTGTTCATTCAAGGCAGCAAAGTGACAATATCACTGCAATAATCTCCCTGAAAAATCTTAACAGAAGCTGAATAAATATGGTACAAATGAGTTGTGTTCAAATTTAAAGATGGAACCAAACACCCATTTTACTAGTCCTTTATGTGCATGCAAGAGAAAAATGGCTCAAATTTAAAAATCTTATATTCTACTTGGAGTTTGTTAGCTGAGGTTCCTAAAAAGGCTGAAGTCCCTGAGATGTCCCTGAGAAAGGGACACCTCTTAGAACAGAAGAGTCTGAGAAGCTGGGTTTACAGAGCCTGATATAAAAATCTCAGTTACAGCACTTAATCAACCTACAAGCAGTTTAACAGGGAAATAAGAGGGAATACAAGCTTTGCGAATGTCTGAGATTATTAGAGCTTTAAAGATATCCTATAGACTCTGAAAACTGTGTCAACACTGCAGCAAACCTAAATATAAACTATGCTAGTGAAGCTGTAAATTGAAAATGAAATTGGAAAAAGTGATATAAAGAATTTTTGGATTAAATATTTATCTTGTTTACAGAACTCAACCCTCTGCTAGGTATTTTAAAGTCTATTTAACAGACATGACATTTTCCCTGCATCTTCTCCCTCCATTTTCCTTGCCATGAGAGCTTTGGACAAGGAAGATGTGACAGAACTTGCTAAATTTTTCTATCTCAGTATTCCAGCGTGTATTCCAATGTATATAAAAGAATCATGGGAAGAATGATTAAACAATCAGAACAAGACACCTGTTTGCTGAAAGGTTTTATTTACCTTTGTGAGAGGCATATAAATGTATGGGTTTAGACCACAGGTATTTGCAGCAGCCATGTTCTAGTTATTTCATTTACATTCAGTTATGCCTTTTGTGGACTTCAGCGAAACAGTTACCATAAGCCAGGGAACGGCCTTTTAGCTAGCTGCAAAAAACTATGTTATTATGTTTCACTGCTAACCGAGGCAAGCTGAGAAAACTACCACAAAAGTAGCACAACCTACCCTTGTGACTTTGTTTGTGGAGGTTTGTTTGTTTAAAGGCTCCTTTTTGTGAAGGCTATTTGCTAACCAAGTTCCAGATCATCATGAAAGTAAGAGAAGAAATGACACAGCTAATGGTTACTCTTGGATATTCTGAAGGAAACAGACAGACATATAAGCAAAATAAACTGGAGGATGCCAAAAGACTGTTGGTGTTTTGGAAGATTTTTTTTGCTTGATACCATGAGCCAGTCAGTGACTTTACATGACATACACAACCCACTGAACTCATGCAACAAAATTTCAGCCTCGTTAATTATGGGTTTAAAGCTGCAATGTCTTAAATGAGAAACACGACACACAATGTTATATCCCCTTTGCCCCAATTTCGCCTCACTTTGAAATAAAGAAAAGGTGAGAAAAAAGCAGACAGACTGTCTGAATGGCATTTAACACACTTGGTAATTTGGACTGTTCTAAGATGTATCCTCTGTGAGGATGAATAATACGTTCTGATGTTTACAAACTGTTGACATGACATGAGCAACTGAGCCATGATACACATTCACCCCCCCTTTTCCCGTTTGGATTTTTGTAGCTTCACTGTACGGGTCTGCAGCACTAACCTACTGACTGTTCTGACTTTCCATGCACTTGTTCATAATATAAATGCAGCAAGGTAACTAAAAGATGTTAATATTCAAGCATTTGATGTGTTGTAACAAACAGTGCAAACTGTTGTTATCTGCAGCAAAGAGTGAAGAAGAACATTTTGTTCTTTAGAGCTTCACGTTTTCTCTCCAACGGTCAAGCATTGGGTTCAATGATCCAATTGGAACTATTGCATTTTTCCATCTGTATCCCTCAGTGAGGCAGCAGAGGAAGATAAACATAAAGGATATATTTTAATTATTGCTTTAAGAGTAGCAAGACACAGAGTAAGTTTGTCTATTGGTTAGATAGCTATAGAATGTTGTAGGACAGTTTCAGCTGCAATGAAATATAGCTGCTCCCAGTAAGGGCATACTAAACAACATAAATATTTTCATGGATTGGTCTGGGCCCTTTTTTGTTGTTGGTTTTTTTGTTGGTTTTGTTTTTGTTTTTGTTTTTTCTTTGTTTGTTTGTTTGGTGGGGTTTTTTTTGTTTGTTTTTTTATATGAAGTGCATCAGAGTGAAAGGTGTTCTCTTAATGACTTTCTTAGTAATTTGCCTGTGTGGCTGACCATACTGTCCTACACTGAAAATCACTGCCAAGTGCTGTAGACTCTCCTACTTTGTTTCAGCTGGGCATCACAACCTGTCCCCCTATGGAGTGTATCCCTCTCAAAGCTGCTGTGCTCCTGAGGTATCAGCTAGCCAGAGAGGGGGCTCTGTTTCTGCAGTAATTCTGGCTCTGTCTTCTGGCACAAGAATAACTAAGGCAATGTTTTTATGCAGAAATATTTCCTAGGGCTGAAGGAGCTCTGTAAACCTTCTGGTGCAGGTGGGAGGATCCCCATCTGTGGACAGACTGTGACCTCACTTCTCATCTGTGTGTGCACTCTGGTTAGAGGAGAAATAGAAGTAAGATCTAGCAGGAGATAAAGGGAAAGGGAATTCTATTTGCATAGGTCTCTCTTTACCTACAAACTTACATTAGAGAAGTTTTGCAGAACTTAAAATAACTGAAATAAACTTCATCTTGCAGATGAAAATAAATAATCTTTTTTTATTTCATCTATTTGCATACATTATTTGAGATTTTCTGAAAAATCCTTGAAGGATAAATGAAGTAAAGTTGAAATTTTAATATCGAAATTTAGACTGTTAGATAACTTTTTCTCATTCAAGGCATTGTAAGATGTTAATTTGTGTTAATGCTGGAAGAAAGAATTGGTAATTTATAAACCAAATGTATAATTTAGACACAATTATCTATCACCTATGTGAGAGTTTTCTTCTTCATATGTAAAAAGGATTGAAGGTTTGTAGACATCAAAAACATTGACTACCATCTTTCTAATTATAGTAAAATAAAAGTAATTTTTTATTACCCATGAGAAAAGAAAAACATTTTTTAAAAAAGCTTAATGATAAGGTATAAAATGAAATATTGAAATACTCCTATAAGCTGTTAGGTACTATGTAAAGAAATAAATATCAGGAGTTCTGTAAATAGGAGTATACCACTGCTCCACAGTATAGGGAGAAAAGGTAACCATGAAGGTTGTAATGCAATCTTTTTTAGTTTATATCTAATACTGAATTGAGACCTAAGGAGACTGAATTTCAGAAGAACAAATTTTGGAAGCATGAAGGAAATGATGGGTGAAATTGAATGATTTTGAGTAATGGAGAGAAAATTAAAGTGTTTAGAGATAAATTTCTTAGGCACAGAGATTATGCATGCCACCTAGTAATAAATATAGTTAGTATTCTGTCCCTTTTTTTTTTTTTTTTTTTTTTTTTTTTTATAAGCTATATAGATGAACAGGGAAATGAAAAAAATGACCGGTGGTAAGAAAAAATGCACACAATATGGTAAAGAAAATGTAGGGGATTGTTCAAACACTTCAATTGCTTTAGAAAAGACCAGCAGTTAGATAGAAATTGAACCCCAACTGAGAGATTTATTTATTTGAATTGTCTTAGATATATTGAATCCACATTTTACCTGAATATGAACATGCTAGTGAATAATTGCTACTGTGTTGCAAAGCCTATTTCAATAGCCTGTGCTGTCATTGTGAGTGTTTCTAGGCATTCAGAGTAGAAGGATTTCACCTACCTGGTAAAGAGCTGACTTCAGTCCTTTCAATATTGTGGTAAAGCAGCACTATTTTACATTCCCAAGAGATCATAAAAGTCCTGAATTTCTCAGTGCACAGACACAAGACTACATAAGCATTCTTTCCCTCATTCTTCCTGTTTAATTTAAATGAATAAATTTGCTTTTTAAGCTTTTTTTCCCCCTCTTTAGTGCTTCAGATAAGTAAAAAAGGGATGGGGCTAAAGAGGCTGAAGGGGACTACCCTCATTTTTCACTATTTTTTCATCTAGACTATACTATATCAGGGATTAAGTGTGTCTTTGTCTTACATTTTTGAATCAGAAATTTAAAAACAGAATTCAATAAGTTAAAGAGTGTGCTAAATTCAGTTTTCCTGCAAATTCATATTAAGTGCCTATAATAATAACCTGGTTTATATTTATCCCTTAAGGTATGACAGCCTCATCTCTTTGGTTCTTTCTCTGGGACCAAAGGATTTTCGTCTTCTTAGTGCATTTAGATGACTTATATTTCCATTTTTTCCCCCCCCTATTCATTTTTATTCTGATATATGGATGGCTTTGGCTTGTGCATTGGAACATGATTTAATTTACTTGCAAAGGACTTTATCCTGATTCAACAATGTTACTTTGCTGATGAAGTATTATCTCACAAGTTCAGCAGTGCTACTGATGCAATATATTTCCTTAGGAAGGATTTATTTTCAACTAACACTACATGACAGTGCTATTGATAGCCAGGCCTGAACTAGTCATCCAATTCTCTTCTGAAACCAATTTTTCCATAGAAGTAGTAGGGTTTAAAAGGAGAGTAGGCTTTCTAGTCCACACAAAGCTCTCTACATACTGCTCCAAAAACAACAGCTGATGACCAGGTGCCTTTCACAGTGACCCATCACATTTCTTGATGATGCAAAATGAGAGCATATGATACCTCATAGCACCCATGTGCCATGCTGTGGAACAAAGAGCAAGAGATAAAAAGCAAAGCAAAAAGAAATCTATTCTCAAGTTAATTCAGCAGATATGGTAAATGACAGAGTAGAGAAATGCAGAAAGCAGAAGGACAAGATGATACTTAACACTTAAAGAAGATGAAAATTAACCCTTAAAAAACTCCAAATACTACATATAGTTCAATTAAAAAGTTACTTTCTCCAGCTTTGTGTGCAAAAGTTAGGGAAAAAAAAGTTCAGAATGGATGAAAAAATGTACTGACATCATGAATTGTACTATTTTGGAGTTATTCTATGCCTCTTTTCTATGGATCCCTGAAAGACACCAACAGACAAAATAAATAAAGAAACAAAATAGAACCTCTCACAAGATAAAGTGTATAGACACATTCATCAGACCAGTACGGATATCTTGACTAATATGTATTTTCTTCCTGAAAAAAGACCACTTCAGAATATTAACAATGTAACATTCTGAGGTCAAACAACTCGTATTAAGGCATTAAATATCAATTTACACAGAAGACATATAAGTCTGCTATGAGTTGTCAAAATACATCTGAGTCAATGAACTAATTCCATATCTAAATATCTTTCCTAGACTTTTTACAACACTGAGTTTGTCATATTTTTGTAATTCACCTAAATGTCTGAAACATAAAGGACAGTCCTAGATTTTAAGGAGATTCATGTTATTCATTGTATTGTGAGCAAGTATGATATCATCAGATACACTAACTGTTCAAGAACACTGGAAATTCTAGTACTGGATAAGAGTTGAGCACATTTCAAAACTTACCTTGAGGTGTTTTGATAGCTTTTATACCAAATAGGTGACCGATACTTTTTCATTCAAATTCTGGTATTTGCTTGGTTCACTGACATCTCCAGAGCTAAGAGTCACTTCACTGTTCAAAATATTTAAAAAAAAAAAAAAAAAAAAAGTTCAAATTATATTTTGCAATTGTAATGAAATTATTTATGGGCATCTTAATTAAACAACTAACATTTAATGTCCCTAAGGAACTTTATTACTTTTTCATTTTATTAGAATGTATGGTAGGCTTTATAGATAGAGACTGTATTTCCAGTTAATGGGATTAATTAAGGTGGTGTGCAGTTTTACATTATAGAGTATTATTCATAGTGATGTGGAATGCAAGTTAGAGTTGTATTACAGCCATCCAAATATTGAAACACTGACAAATATAGAGCAAAATCTCTAAAACTGTTGATATTCCTAACATATTCATTGCATCCTGTTCTTTCATGGATACTATTACATGGAGATTATTGCATAGAAGGAAAGAGCACAGACTGCACAGTGAGCTCCATTCCATACCTTTCCCTAATCTAAGAAACAATGCAGGACATGGAAGTGTTCACATACCTTTTCTCTCTGAGGATTTGTTTTCCTAGACAAGTATAGCCATGAGGTTAAAGGTAACTCAGGGTTCTCTGAGACTATGGTTGAAATTTTTCAGTTGAAGTTACCCTAACAGTAATAACTGGAATCACATTGAATGCCCTGCCTACTGCCTCCCACCTCATAATGTTAATTATCTGATGAGCCAGGATGAATGACAGAAGTAGGAGAGAGAAAGGGAAAATTTCTGCTTTAGTCCTGTACAGCACTTCTTCAAAAACAAGTCCTCCACATTGCATGTTAAGGCCCTAACAAAGTGGTACTTTTATTAGATAAAGTGGTGCAGAAAAAGATGAAAATATATAAGAAAAATATAAAAATACAGAAAATATAGAAATAATATAGAATAAATATAGAAATATTTATTACATTTATAAAATTTAGAATAGTATCTATATATTATTTATATAATACGTTATATACATCATATATATTATCTATTATATAATTATATAATATACATTATAAACATGTTATACATTATGGTATTTATATTATTTCTATATTATTCCTAATATTTATATTTTTATAATATACATTATAATAATATAAAATAAACATAGAAAGGAAAATATACAAATATTTTTGAAAATACTTGTCAAATATCTCCTCCTGTAAACAAAAAAAAATTAATAACTCCATGTTTCATAGTGCTGCTGTTCTGCAAGGTATATTTGAATATATGTTGTGTTGTAAATTTGAAAAAGGGTGAAGGTAAAACTAAACAATAGCTGCTGAACTGGTTTGTCTAGCTGACTATGCACTGTTATTAATGTAACTCTTAGTAGCTGAAGCTTCACTAAAAATCCATGGAACATTAGATGGTAGGCAAACTTTTATTGGATTTAGGTTCACAAAATTATAACAACGAAATTCAGACATCAGAAGAAATGTAGGCAGGCTTAAGTTGTTATTAGAAATGCTTATGCTGTTTTTTAGTTCTCTTGGAGATATATTCTATTATGGCACGTTTGAACAATGCTTCCAAGAAATTATGTGGTATTCTTCTACTATTTTTTATTTCTAGTTAGAGGCCATAAAGCTGTAACAATTCATGGTAAAGCTGTAACAATTCATATTGTGAATAAAGTCAATTAAAATTCTGTCTTTATTTTTCTGTATTGACTATATAAAGAAGTCATATAGCTTGAATAGAAAAGACACTTCAACTGTTTAGCATTTGCACTGTTACTCCAAGTGCAATTTGATTTGTGTAATACAAACATTAAATTAGACAATTAAATTTCAAAGTAGTAGCATTAGCATTAGGATTATAATGTTGTTATTAGTATTTGAGTTATTAATGCTGATATTGTAATTGGTATCATTTAACTTTGAAGGGTCCTTTCTGAGAATTTTTAGTGTGTTTTTTATCCTATAAAGTTTCTCTATATTTTATGTTAAAATACATATTGAGCTAAACATCTTTACAATGGGTATATTTCAATATAGTCACCATAATATTTATTTGTAATTCTTGTAAAAAATTTGCTTCCTTGTGCACGCTTTGCTTTCCTGTAAAATTTTACAATTCCTGTGTAAGATTACTGTGCACTTTTCATAGGTGTAAATGTCTTCATAATCATGGAATAAATTTATGTACAAGACCTACTCCTTGGGTTTTCTTATTGATTTTGATGGTGGAAGAGAACTAAGTAAATATCTGTGAATCTAACAGGTTTTTGGCTACCTATGGCTACTTACAACAAACTCATTTGGGAATAATTAGTACTGCAAAAGTATTGCAGTAACATGACATCCTATGGTTATAAGAAAGTCAGGGACATTATTTTTAATTGGATAATGAAGAAATGTTTCCATGTTTGAAAAATGGTCAATTTTCTTCAGCTGTATTCCAACTTGGTATGGAAATGAAGATGTGCAAAGAGCTATATAGAATTTTCTAGGTACTGGCATGTAACATAATAATTTTCCTTTGACACTTCTAGGAAAATATCATTAGTTTTGATAACTGATGTTTACTCGTCATAAGAGCCCCATTTTCAAACAGTACATCTTTTTGTATTTACAATTATAAAGTTATTGTCTTCACCCTCTGTTGTTGCCCTGAAAATTGAAGCCTTCTGATAATGTTTTCATAGTTTTAATTACTTTCCCATGAAAGTCCTGTAAACATAAGTTGTTTATCACATTCCTTCTAAGAAATGTCTTTTGATGGATGTTTCTCATGACCAGTGTGCTTGGGAAGGTGGTAACTTAATTATCCAATCCCTGGTCATTGTGGAGAATCTATAAATACTGGAGTCAGAGAATAAAAGATGTTTTTTTGTTCTGACATTGAGAGTGTTCATGTGAATAATTTGGTGTCCTTTAGCAACATTCTGCTAACTTTAGGAGATTCTTGAATGCCATTTTTGTTTATTTTAAAATAGACATAGCCTGGCAAAAAAACCCCCAAACAACTAAAACCAGAAAAACAAACCTGTTTCTTAAGTCAGAAAAAAAGCCCAAAACAAACAAACAAAACCAAAAAAAACCCCAAACAAATCCACAAAAAAAATAACAAGGAAGGAGCATGAGAACCATGTACAAAAAAATACAAATTTAAATGTTTGGGTCTTTTTAATAATATTGAAGCATTCTGAAATTCAATGACTAATGAAGGATTTTCATAAAATCTCTGGGAATAAAAGATAAATAAGGGCCTCTTAGTTCACTTATTCACCTCCTAATCCAGAAATGAATCTAGTAGACCCAGAAATTTTCATTCCAGAATTCATGTGACATGTTCACACACACACACACAGATGAGAGTTTGTTTCACAGCTTTTATATATGACATTGTTTTTCAATGCAAAAAGTACTGAAATTGTTAATATACAAATGTTCTCTGTTCTGCATAGTCAGAATGACTAAACTGAATTGAGGTCAAAGAAAAACACCCTCCCTGGTTTGGATACACCATTAGCATCAAAAACTCCCACTTAGTGTCAATCAATCCTATTATTCACTTATTTTTGTAACACTGATCTTTATGGCACTTAATGCTCTTTAGTTCCACCTACAATAAATTTAATTTCTGACTTTTAAAATGGCAGAAGGAAAAAAACAATATCTAAAAGAACATTAAGCATGCAAAAAATATTTACCCACAACTTCTGTAAGGTTTATCTAAGTATAAAGGAAAGAATCATGACAAGCTCAAATGTGGCAGACAATAAAAAGCCACTTTCTTCCTCTTTTAGGACAAAATATTCTGCAACTAATTTTTAGTGGCACTAAAGAGAAATAAATTGGACAGAAGATTAGAAAAGATTCAACTTTGCCTCTTCAATCGCAAAGCTTTTAATTTTAATTGAAAGAAAAAAATAAAAGAACCCCACCTATTTACAACAAAACTCCCAAAATAGCCCAACCAATCAAACAAACAACCAAAAAAAGACCCAAAAACCCCCACCCAATAAATCCACCAATCAAAACCTGTGTGCGAAGGGTGGAAATTCATAGTACAAATGTAACAAATTCAAATATAAAATTTGTCAAACAAACATATTAAAAGTGTTCTGGAACTACTGCAGATTAAAAAATTAGATTATGCTAGAGCTAGAAGACTGTGGATTGTGTAGAATGTTTGGTTTTGCACTCTTAAGAAGGTTTTTCATCCAAATAACTTCAGAAGTCCAAACCTGCCCTTTCACTAAACGCCATACCTGCAAGAGCTCTCATATTATAAAGCATTTAAAAGTGTAGTCACATTCTTAGATGCGTTTGTGGAACCGTTTGTCACTGCAATGATAAGAGGGTTTTGGATTTCATATCTAGAACATATTGCCATTAGAGAGAAAGATCCTCAGAAGTACATGAGTTTTTAGCTAACCTTTTGCCCCAGGCTTTTGTTGCTTTTTTTTTTACTTTATCTTTAACCACCCATACATATACATATATACACACATCCCTCTATGCATAATTAAATGATATATAGCCCAAATTAGAAAAGTTCTGTCTCTTGTTATTCTAGCCATAACTGGGAATATTGCACATTGAAAAAGTAGAAAGAGCTCAGAACATTTGTACAGTTGGGACTTCTCGCACTTTATGTATGGAGTGCCATGAGTGGTGATTAAAGCAGTCAGGTGGCAAAGTAGTGGTAGGTGACTTGTTTTTATTCACCTTAAACGTAGATACATAGAATTTGTTCCAAATATATATTTGTGTAAGAGGCCATATTATTCAACAGAAGATGACAGCTTTTATTAGCTGTCAACAATTTATTGCATTTTCAGCAGTATGCCATGTTAAAAAAGTGATAATTTGGAGAATATTTTTGTGGACAATTTTAATGTTGTGGACAATTTAAGTGCAGGGCAAACCATTTGAGTTATGACACACAAAATTAAAGATATATATTATTGACATTAAAAGAATGGGTCAGATTCTGCCAGACTTACGATTTACTGCATACAATCTGAAATTTAGTGAGAGCAGCTCTCAGTTTAAGAGACAACTTGATGGAATTGCTACATTAATTGGGCCAG
The DNA here is from genome assembly GCF_001522545.3 of Parus major. Classification (NCBI taxonomy): domain Eukaryota; kingdom Metazoa; phylum Chordata; class Aves; order Passeriformes; family Paridae; genus Parus; species Parus major. The sequence goes on along the minus strand of NC_031770.1, from coordinate 71,716,699 downwards.
TATATTCAGTGCAGTTATTATGGAATTATTCCAGAATTACATGTACCCAGAAAAAAATAAAATGAGAAATCATCTTTTGGAAAAGACACTAAGTACTAAAACATTAATGCTCTTGCCATTTCATGTACTGAAAAGGCTCAAGAATTTAAAAGAAAAATACTTATAAGCAAGTTATTAAGCTGGCATTTTGTTTTTGAAGGCTAAAAAATCCCTGAATCTCCTCAATATGAAAATTTCATTTAATAGCTATTTTTTTTCACCATGAAACTGCACTGTGGTACACAAAGTGTGTACTTTTAATGACAGATGACTAATGGAGGAGCCCAGTACAGTGACTTTAAAGGGAATATTTTGGTTTCAGTCCACTTACCTGTATAACTGAATGAAGAGGGAGCATTAAATTATGCATATAATTCTGACTGATATTAATGAATCTGTAAGATATAACCCAGTTTTGTATCAGAAGCAAACGGTGAGGCTTCAAAATGAGAAATTTTGATTTCTATACATGCTTTTGTAGGTGTCCAGACTCTTACTCACTGATTAATAATCCAATAGAAACTAAATCTCTAACAACTGCAAACAAGTACAATATGCCAATTGAAGAATACCACTTTGTTAAAATATACTCCTAAACTCTGTTTCTCAATTGTTATGTGTCTTCCATTTTTGTTAGACTATACTTTCCAAGCACTCTCTGGTGCCTCACACCTGCCAAGGTTTTAATAGACATTTTTTTTGATAGACATTTTTTTTTGGATGAGTTTGAAATTTCTATGACTGAAATATTTATATCCTTGCAATCTAACTGCTCATTTGAAAAGCTAAATGATCACAGATTATTTCTTTAATTAAATATTTTCTGTTATTTATTGACCCTATATTGATTGATTGATTGATTGATTTCAGGAATTGATTAAGTTACTTCTTTCAAAGGAAAAAAAAAGGTTTTTTAACTAAAACATCACTTTGAAGTATTTAATTCAGTCTAGTACATGAAAAATAAGCCAATGCAGAAGAATATAATTTTCATAATATTTAATAAAACTGTCAATGATCTGAAGTATCTGAAATCTTTATGATTAGGCATTTTTATAATGAATAAATTCTAACTATAGGTTATTGGATTAGGCTTGTGTAGCCAAGTAGTCAAGTGTGCCATCTTTTATTTGATTTCCTAATTTTCTACATCTCTAAAAAAGAAACAGAAGTTGTATTTTGTTTTTATGCTGCAAAAGGCTAAATTTTTGTCTTCTATTTAAATCAATACAAAAAGAGAGGGTCTATTTTTAAAGACCTGTTTTGTGAAGATCCACATGATAATCCTTATGCACAACCTACTTAATTAGTAAAACTTTTTGGTTTTTTTAAATCTTGTGCAAGTACAAAATAAGTTAATCTGACTTCTTCATTAAGTATACAAATACATACATGAATGGATTTAAATATGTGATCAAAATTGAAGTGAAATATTTAATTGAAGGCAAACTTCTCCTCTCCTCTTCTACAAGGAGAGCATACTTTGAATTCATTGCGTGTTCTGAAGCAGGAAGTTTTTGAAGGAACTGACATCAAGAAAATAGAATTCCTTGAAAATTTTTCTCCATCAAACGATATAGTACATTTTTGTGGGTTTTTTCCCTCCCTTCCTTACTGTCTGTTACCATTTATCTTTCTTATTAATAATAGTAATAGACATATTAACATCTCCATTTTTATATATTCAGTTGAGATAATAACATCATTTGTCTTTCAACATCCCTGTCTTGTTACAGAACAAAATAATTCCTTTTGAAACTACAATAAAATAAGATCTGTCACTCTGTGCTTGTTAAAACAAAGTACACTTTTAGAAGCCAGAATAAATTCTAGTGTCAAACACAAGATGGCTATTTGCATTGAAAAGATTAATTCACGACTTTGTAATACCAAAACCGTTTTAGGTATAGCTCTTTCTTGGACAGTAAAATGCACATGGAAGTGTGTATTTTGGGGAAATAGGGGAAGTTTTGAAATTGAAGACTTCAGATTAAGAGATGTGAACTCTGTAGAAAATATGCTTTCAAATTTGAACGGACATGTCTCCAGAAATGGAAATACTTCAGGGTCTGTGCTTTATGGGCAGCTGTAGCAGCAAGAAACCTCAAAAAAAAATCTGATCAATCCAGCCAACAACAAAAAAACCCCATCATTTAAAAGGTTTTTTAAAAGACTCATATTCTTATATTTTGGTGGAATGATACTGTCATCTGAATTATTTTAAGAATGTTCATACTTTGTATGTGTGTTCTACACTATGCAGACTTCCTGCAGGATAATACAATTGAAAAAAAAATTGTTAGACTGATGAAAAATCCTTTTTGTCCATAAGGGAGTGGTCCTGAGATATTTCCCTTGGCTTTCATAGAATTTGACCTTTTCCTTAGAACTGCGAAGAAATATGGATCATGCCTGGGGTACTGTCTTCCTCACTGTACTGAAAAATCTAGCCATTGTCTTTGCTGCTGTTGATAGCTTTCCTAATTTGCAGCTGGCTAAATGCTGGTCAGATTTATCCATAGTTTGTCACAGTGATTGGAAACAACAGATTAAAAAATGGCTCATTTATTTTTACTGATGGTGCTCATAACAAAATTATCAACATAAAATGTCAAAATTCTCACAGGATGTAGTACTTTAACCTTAACATGCTTGTTGATACCAGCCTTTCCCACATATAATGCTTCTATACATAGAAGTAACATTTACAAATCTATTTCTTTTTTGAGAAAATCAAATTAAGCCAGGATTGTGTCTTCCAGGGGTAGGCTCATAATTTGGAATACAATTTTCGCGGTACTGAAAGAATTAGATAAACTGAGCTCTGGTGCTAGAAAAAGCCATAGGCAACAGCAAGAGGAAACTGAAGAGCTTTTCATAAAGAGAGAAACTGGGCAACAAAATCCAATATTTATGATTTAATAGCCAGGAAGAACTGGATGACAGCAGAGAGAATACAAACATTTTTTCTTCATTTGTAACCTGAATTTTAGGGGACAGGAGGAGACAGGCTATGTTAAAGTATTTTTTTGTACTTGTATTATCCCCGTCATATTCACCTGGGCAATATATTTTGAAAAACGTGGCTTTGATTTAATTCTTTTGGTACAAAACTAGAGATTTGAAGTACCTAAGCAACATTACCTAGGATTTCATGTACTAGTCTTGCAAAACAATTTTATCTTCTTACCTGCAAGCACCATCTATATCTCAAAGCATTTCAAACCAAGTAGACAACAGTAAGCTTCACAGTTCCAAAACTTATTATTTTTTATTTCCAGTATAGATTTTAAATTTCTGGATATTTTCCTCTCTGCTCTTTTCCTTTTTTTATCCTGATGCACTTGATTAACAAACAGCTCAATACTGTGTGACATCTCTGTAGTGGGCTTTCAAATTTGTTTCAGTCAAAAATCATAGTTTAAGGTTCTCTGTAGTAAACCATAGTTTCACTCTTGCAATAAATGCTTTCTTTGAGAACATTAAGTTTCTACAAGTTATTTTTTTATAATATCCTCTGGCTATTTTGCTTAAAAATTATTTATTTTCATCTCAATTAACCTCCTTGTTTAGTTTCAGTCAACACTGACTTATGTTGCTTTCAGATCAAATTACATTTCTAGCTTCTACCCGATGTCCTCTAAAGAAGGCTTTAAATTCCTTATCCAAATAATTACATATTGGGTTAAAAATTTATCTCTGGGTCATCTGTATTATTTACTTGTATTTCAGAAGAAGTCTGAGGACCTACTGAACCAAAACCATTTTGTATAGGAAAGCTTCACCAGTTTTCATCATAGTTTATCTGCTGCTGTTAAGATAGTATTGAAGAAATGCTTTTATAAATCCCTTTTCAGGACTCATTATATTTTTAATGGATCTCTCAGTGACAACTTCTTGTAAATGCATAGGCTAATGTGAATAACTAACAGTGAAGATGGATTTGGGGAGCTGAGTATGACAAGGCTTTATGATGGGTTTCGATATGTTGTTTTTATCTCTGAATGAATTCTTACTCTCGGTTCATTTTGATGATAGCAATTAGTAGATATTTTAGCACAAATCATCTTCTTTGTTCCCAGCTAATTTTATAGATGTTTTACACAGAAAATGCAAAATGTTCATAAGAGAGTTGTATGTGAAATAACACAGGTACCTGTGCAACCACAAGAGAACTACTATGTGCATTAATCAATTATTTGACTATAAATTAAAGAACTGTTAGTTTTCTATTGCACATTGTGTATTTCATAATTTGATAGAGCTTCAGCACATGGGCTATTTTTATTACTCAGCCTTTCTGAAAATTTATATTAATTAAACTATCTTTGAGACTATTTGGGAAGAGTCTGTGATAAGGCAAAATAAAATGACTTTTTAATTTTTTCTGGAGACAGCTGCTATGAGTACCTTGCAGTCTGTCAGTAAGGAAAGTGTAATTTAAGAGTGCTTAAAAGGTTTCTATTGGGTCTTAGTTACAGCCCATGCTGTTATTATTTAACATTGGAATTCTTCAGACTGGAGTCAGGAATTAATTGTTTTACACTCTAAGCACAGATACTATTTTTGAGGCATTTCAGTTACTTCTCTACTAGAAGTAGTCTAGAGGTAAAATGAAAGAGATGTGGTAGTTTTAAAACTCTAGTGGTACTGAAGATAAATTTATCCTTTTTCCCTCACTTTTGGTCTCTGACACTTGCACCATTATGGGAAATATTCGTCATATAAAAACCAAAGAACACCTTTGGAAGTAGTGGAATCTGTCAAATAGTGAAAAGAGAACCTCTTAAGCCTGCTGAAACAGGAATGCCTTGTCCTTGCTTCTTTCTTCCCATTTTCATGAAAAATAGGTGAAAACTGTGAATAAATTTTGATTTCAATTCAGGTAAAACCAAGTAAAAGCTGCACTCAAAAAGCAGTTGCTGTTGAGTTTGCACTTCCATTCTTGAGCTTCTAATAGGCACACTAATATTTTATCTGAGTACTTAATAGCAAAGCTTTTTTTCACTTGTGAAGGCAGGCAAACAGCTGCTTCTGCAGCTGATGTTTTTTGCTGCTTCTAGGCTGGAGAGGCTTTTATCCAACATGGCTGACTCAGTCACCTTTTCAGTTGAGTGCATCTTTTCCATAACCCTCAGGCTTTCTGACAGCTCACATGCTTCACTTAAGTGTTCTCCAAATGCAGTTTCCTCCCTCCCCCCCCCAAATTATTATTTTTGTTTTGTGGTGAATGGTATCTGAATTATGTCTGTGCACTAATTTTGTTTGATTTCTTCTCTATATCTTTGTGAAAAACACCAATTGAAAGGGACCTCCAAAAATGTGATCCACCCTTAAAAAAACTCAAAACCAACATAAACCTCCCCAGTTTAAGGCCTGACAGTTATAATCATATTACAATAAGTCATCTATAATGGATGGACAGTAACTATGAAGTAGTTTTCCAAATTTTAATGGATTAAGAACACAGATCTCAACATCTCTGGTCTCATTGAGCATTGTCCTGTTCAGAGATCAGTGTAAATATTGCATCTTTCAAAAGATATTGCATTTTTAAAATTACATAAATGTGTGAAATTAAATCAGTGAAAACAACAGTATAAATATATGAGGGACTCTGTTGAATTTTTAAACTGGTTTTAGACATGCTTAAACATTTAATACAAAATAATGATATCCGCAGAGACACTATTTTTCTTTTGATATCATGAATTGCAAAAGTCTCTGAAGGAGTCCTCTTTAAAGCCATTGATTTTTTTGTATGCATGCTCACTTGGGGAATTACTTTTTTCCTCCTGGGACAGGACTGGAAGATAGACAGACTTATATGGTGAAAGAGTTTTCCAGATTCAAAGAATTAAAGCAAATATTTTGGACCAACTTTTTTTTTTTTTTAAACACCTAATTCATAACTTTTTCTCCTTCTTAAAGTTATCTTTGCCATAAAAATGGGAAATAAAACAAACAAAAAACAGAGATCTAAATCAACTTAGTTTGACCACAGCATTTCACACAGGGTTGAATAAGCATTAACACAGGTAGAGATTTTTTCAATGCAAAATATATGTAAGGTAGGTTCTTCAGCATCCTCACAGGTTAGACCCTTGAGTTACTGCATAGACACTCTACTGATTCTGTCTTAAATTATAATGGTGGAAAGCTAAAAATATAATACAAGTCACAAATCCAGGAAATATACCTACCATGTTCTAGCAAATTTAGTCCTGAAAAACAAGATACTTTATTCTTTGCCTTAGGCTTAGTCTACATCATGAAGGTAGTGCACTATGAAATTTTTGGTTATTGCAAAATATGATAGTTTCAGTTTAATTTTTTCTCCCCGATCCTTAAAGCAAAGAGCTAGTAGGCACAATAAACTGTCTTCACAGCTGAATGACTTTCAATTTTATCAAAAGCAGTCTTTGTGCATTTAGTTAAAATATTACTAACTGTTACAAATGACTGATCGACTAACTTTAATACCAAAGTTGTTATCCTAAGCTTACATTCAAGAGATAGAACTCTAATTGTGAGAGTCATGACAGTTTCACTTTGTCCTGTCAGTTAACACTTTCTCTCTACATAGCGTGATAACAGCAAATTCCAGTTCCCCAGCTTTTATTAAAGAGCTTTAAGGCAATTTTCTGCAACAGGTCCTCAATAATCTCATGACATGGCCCTTCAGGAGCTGAGAGCAATGAAAATGTTGTGACAATGGAAAACCTGCAGATTAACTAACAAAGCACCACCAACGGTGGTGCTGAGATCTGATATATTACAAATATATACTAAGAAAAAAACTAAGATTAAAGTTGCAGAGGTCATATTTAGAAATTTTCTTGAGTTGCTACATTGCTAAGGTTAATACAGAGAGATAATATAGAAATGCTCTGGATTCTGGAATTCTACAGGTATAGCAAAGAAAAAGTAATTAACCCACAGCCTTGTATTTCCTCAATGTTTTAAGAGCTTAGAATTGAAAGTACCTCTGACGGCTGAGCAACGATATTTAGTAAATGTTGACAATTGTAGAAAATATTGGAAAGATCTGCTCTGAAGAAAAATTACTTGTGTTTTTGTTTTTGTGGTTTTTTAAAATTACTTTTATAATAAAGGAAATAATTACTTTGCTGATGAACTCTTTTTGTTAGCAGCGGGTAGTCCAAACCTCTGGACTCCATTAATTAGAAGAGCTCTTGGCAGTGCTGACTTTATTAAAAAGAAGAGTAGGAATAGAGCAATTTCTGTATTAAGAATTATGCATTTCACTTGTTTACTTTTGAAAGACAGCCTTTAATTCATTATTTCAAATCTTCAAAGTCATTTTCATTAAAGCATACTCAAAAATTAGGACCTTGTTTTCTGAAGCTTTTTTAAAATACAGTTTTAATATGGGGAGAATTCACGTTAACTTTACAGATGAGAAATTGACAAAAAGGGATGTGAAATGACTTACCATGAGCTGCCAGGGCTGGAATCAAGCTGCCCAGTAACAAAGCTAGATACATACAGAAACAAAATGGTGTGGGGAGAGATTCATATTCTTTCCCCCTTAGTGTTGCCTGTGTACAGTTCTGTATTCTCTCATTTATGCTATTATTCCTAAACTCTCGAATCATAATGACATTATCTATTTATTGTGACAAATTTTCGTTTGCTAGATTTCAGAGGGTTTTTTTTCCCGCTCTTTCTCCTTAGGAACAACGTTGTGATATCTTTGTCACACTGAGAATGAAAATTCTTCCTTGCATTTTATTAGGGTTTACTAAATATAGTCTCCTTATACTACAGTAAAATTTACAATAAACAACAGCTATTCAATTTTCAAATGACATATTTCTTTATAATATAAATAATAATATAAACCTCAAGAAACAGTCTTCATTACTTCTGCTGCATTCATTACTTTGGCTCCCCATGTAGATCACTTCTTTATACAGTAAGATATCTGGAATAATTTGTTTTCTACCTATTATTTAATAGATGAGATACTTCAAAAGTAAAATAACAATGACCTTGTATTTATTGTTTCTTTGCCAGTATGTTAACTGTTATCAGTGAGGGACATTATTCTTTTCCACAAGGAGAGAAGTAGGAAAGTGACAAGTAGGAAAATATTGCTCTATGAGAGAACTTGCTCTGTAAATTAAAGTCGATAAAGTTTTACCAAGTTTTTTGTTCAGTGATCTTGACAAATAGGAATAGTCCGTGTTCTAGTGTCTCTCCCAAGTGTAGGCTCCTTTGTTCACAATAACAATCACAACTGTAGCTTGCCTTTTCTATGGGTAGAGTGCATCTCAGTGCAGGGATGAAGCTCCTTTGTATTCCCCTGTTCCATGGAGCTGCACAATGCAGAGGACCAGAGGTACTAAACTTGTGAAGATTCACAGGAGAGAGCACACTGGGAGAAGGCAGTTTTGTCCCCTCCCTACAATAAGTCAGTTTCTTCAAGTGTGTATGAGAATCTTTTCCACAGAAGGTGGTGAGAGTTTATACCTGCCCTGAAGTAAATTGTGATCAGAGAGAAAACTAAAAGAATGTCAGAGTTCAATCTTTAGTATTTTCACGGAGCAGTAGAATGGTTTTAAGTTTTCAAAGACAGAGATTAATTCAGTTTTCCTATTCTTACCTGATTTCACCACACAGACACGCATATATATATATATATATATATGGAGAGAGAGAGAGAGAGAGAGAGAGAGAGAGAAAGAGATAAAGGTTTCAGTCTGATGTTTTTCTTGTCCAGGAGAACCGATCTATACAAAGCAAACAGACCAATATACTTTTCTGTAATAAAAATAGTAAAAACTATAAGCCCTAGAGAGAGCTGGAAAAAAAGCACTTATCAAGTCCATAACCCCCACTTCTTTCAGTAGTATTAACACTCTAAGTAGCATGGCAAAGATAAATAGAAGTGTAAAAAATTAAAAGAAAATCAATTTTCTTAAAGCAGAATAAAACCTCTTAAAATATTCTGGGCAAGCAAACTATTATAGATAAGATATGAACAAACTTATCAACTCACTGAGTTGAAACATATTAATAAATGATATATAGACTTCTAAAGCCAAAGTTGATTAAGGCCATTTCATCCATTAAATAATTTTCTCCTGTTAATAGGATCCTTTTTTTTTTTTTTTATGAGCAGTTAAATTATGTGCTTTTGTCATTATTGGTAATTATAATACTGAGAAGTTATTCATATAATAATATTAAGATAAAACAGTTCATTAGTTCACATAAAGTTAGCGTCCAATAATATGTCCCACTGAGCACTTCACAGCAATTTTCACCCTTATAAATTCTCTTTCTAGGGAAAACTGTTTGAGAGATTTATTCCTTTAAATATTTCAGGACAATTCATCTTTTGTGTTTTAAGTATTTAGAATAAAAAAGTATTAAGTATTTAAAATAAAAACTAAACTAAGACACAAAAATCAGTTTTACATTGAATTACTTTGGTTTTTAATTAATTTCTTTAGAAATATTTTTAAAAGCTCTTTGCCTCACTGTCTTGTCTTTGTTCTCTGAGCGGTCATGAAATTTATAATAAGAAAATGATAAAATATTTAAGTAATTTCCTATTAAACAGGCTTATTTTTCTGCCTGTTTCTAGCATTTTCACTGCTGAATATTCAGTTTGAAATTGTGCTTTCTTCTACTGCTGTTGGTGGTGAAGACAAATGATTTTATGAAAAATATGGGAAAGGAAAATATTTTTCCGAAGAATTACAATTTTATACTTCTTCAAAGCCTAAAGTCCTTGCTATACACTACTTAGTTTTTCTTGGTGCCCTTGTGAAAACAACAGACTATTAGCAGATCATTAATTATATCTTAAAAGAGAACTGTGAAGGAATAAATGTTCCCCATGTTGTTGACAAATAACAACTGACACGAAGAGACCTTGTGGGGTGATCTATTTCTGTGAAGAATCTTTCAAAACACAGTTGCCAACATATTTTTTGTTTTACCTCTCTTCTGTGACGTCTCATTTCCTCTTTATATTTTTAGATAAAGAGGGTTTTTTTAAGTGTCATCCAATCACAATGTAACAATGGACAGTATAAATCACAGAGGAGATATAATAGTTTTATAGGCTATCAGACTTGCTGGTCTAGGATTTGCTTTATTTACTGCTACTCATGAATAACACAGGTAGAAAAGAATGTATATTTCATATCTCAAAAACATCTGTGTTTCTTTTCAGGGGCTTAGGAGGGAAATTATTCAAGCAGCTGCTAGTTTTGTGAGAACAACTTTATCCACTCTTTTTTCCATGAAAATTATCAAAAGCTGACGTCCAAAGTATCTGTTCTGAAGAGCATACTCATTCTATTACTGCACTTTCAAGGCATGAATCTCTGAATGGTTTCTGAGATAATTGTCAATATTCCATCAGAAAGGTTCTTTTCAGAAAGTTTAGTAGCTATTAAACTAAACTTTCAGGACACTAAATGTAAAAAAATGTTAAAAGAATTTAGGTGTAAAACTGCTTCTGTAATTGCCTGGAAGTTTTTTCTGTTTGTTTGTTCACCTGGTACGTAGGAGTGGAGTAAATGGTCCATCAGGACAGGACTGACACATGGTTTGAGACTCATGTAGTTGCCTGGAGACTCATGGAGTAAAAAAGAAATCACTATAATAATGCTATTATTTCTACAAATGCTAAGAAATATAAATCTTTTGTTTTCAAAAATCACCAACTCTAGCTCTGGTTAAACTTATTTTGGATGCAGTCATGCTCATGCCAGAATCTCCCTTTAATATAATTTTTATTTTTTCCCCTACATCTTAGGTGCTTGGGGCCTCTTCTGCATTTAAAGAATCAAAGAAGTGTGAGGAGGGCATACATGATTAATAAGGTTTCTTGTAACTGCCAACTGTACAACAAAAAAAAAGTTAAGAAGCACACACCAAAATAGAATGCTTGCTGATAGGCCAACTTCCTATCATTTTAAGCCTTACCAGGCATTTTAAAATCATTTGTCTGGGGTAAGAATTTCTCTAAGACATTACAGTTTTTGTGTGGTCTTGCACTGAGAATGGGCTGTAAAGCGTAACATATTATTTGATATCTCTGGTATCTTCATCATCTGGTAACTTCATCATCTATTAGTTGGAGAAGTCAAGGCTCATTCTGCTCCCAAGCTTGTTCATTATTTTATGTTTCTTCGCTATATTCCTTGGTATATCCTCTGCTCCATGACACCACATGCTGAAGAGCACTAGTAGCACTAACATGCAATTAGTTGACAAAGAGGTTAGAGGTGTCACAGCATTGCCTCCTCAAGTGACAAGATGATGTATGGCATTCATCATATGAATCTAAGTGATATTCATACACCCCTCCGAGTCATCAGAAGTGTGGGAGAGAGCTCAGAAATCAGGAAGGAAATGTGTAGAACAATAGCTCTGTCTGTTTTATGACTGGCTTGTTTATTTAAGTAAGAAAGGTTTGTGAAAACTTATGTTGTATTTTTCACTTGTTTCTTTGAATGCTTATCCATAACTGTGAAAGATAAGCCTCTTTTTCCTGGAAACTTTCACAGTGAAGAGGTGAGACCTATTCACAGTTCTAACATGCTGTAAGTAATTGTCATATCATTACAGTGTATGCCATATAACAGACACTGTGCAACACAGAGTGAAGATTTTGTCTGCCCTGTGACATTTCCATCTCATGCAATTTGTTTTCAGGTCTCTTTATACTGCAGGAATATATCCTTTGCTGTTACGAATCATGATTGCCTGCACAAAAAGAAAAGAAAATAAGAACTGACCAAGCCATGTTACCAATATCATCATGTCGTGGTTTTAAAGCAGTAACTAAAAAAATTACTAGAAAACTTACTTATTTCTTGCTATTAGATAGGGATTAGAACAAGAGCAAAACAGGCTTAAAACTTAAAAGGAATAAAGAAAGTTTATTAACAAAATTACAAGAATAAGAACACCAGAATAAACCTCCAGAAAACCCTTTTATCCCCCACTACTTAACCATTCCCTTGTTCACATGACAACATAGAGACAAAAAACTTTGGAACTTTGGTGTTTAAAACAGTCCCAATTCCTGCTAGAGTCTTTTCATCAGTCTTTGTAGAGAAACAGAAGTCTTCTTCTGCTAATCTGACTCGGTTCTTCTCCAGTGTGGCCTGGCTAGCTCAGTGATGATGTTTCTCTTCACTCGAGTTTCGAGCCAGCATATGTATGTGGGGTTCACTGATTTCTTTCAAGAATCCAAGTCTATAGAGCGAGTAAAGAAATAAGGGGGGGACTCTTTCTCTGGTTTGCATTCCACAGTTTATTTATTTCTGTGAAGGGGAATCCAAGAGACGAGAGACAAAGGATTTGGGGTCTGGAGGGTCTCTTTTAACAGGGTTTCTCGGAGGGAGGGAACATCAGAGAAAGAACCAATTATTTTCTCAGTTAGTACATCTTCCAAACTTTCTACAAATCAAGGTTACACACACCAAGATAAGAGATAACAGACACCAACTTCTTCAAATGCCCACAAAGATGTAGGAGTATTCTTCACAGAGGGGCAGAGGGGGAGAGAGGGGCGGCTTGGTTTCCTGGCAACACAGTGGGGAAAGAAAGGGAAGGGAAGGTAAGCAAACCCTCTCAGCTTCCATAGCTCAGAGGCATTCTGGAAAAAGTTACAAACTTCCGTGTTGGAAAGAAGGGTTCTCTTCTCCCAACTCCGTGTTTTCCTGGGCTAAAGAAACTTCAAGCAGCTGGAAATGCCAGCAGGGTCTTCTCTTTACTCTAACCGGCCTCTCGCCGTGGAGCCGAGGAGAGAAACTTCGGTAACCATGGTAACTTGACACCAGGTAAACAGGGGAAAGAAAACTGGGGGGTAGAAATCACAACTAAAAGATAGGAAAAAATACCTTTCAGGCTATCAATTACAACACTAATCTACAGAGTTTCTCACAAGAAAACTATTTCTGTTACAGCTTTCTATTTTTCTGATGCCAGCTGCCCAGAAATCCTGTCATCAGGTCACTCCTCCCATTTCACATCACTCTGAGGTGTGTATGGGTCAATGAGTCTAGGGATGTAATTTTTAAGGATGAGTTATTCAAAGGCAAAAGTCTTCTTCATCTGTCTCTGTGAGGTTTCCTGGAAACAGGTTTCTCATTGTTTCTCAAGGCCCCAAATCTTCAACTATTACTTTGCCTCTCTCTGTTCCAGCACCTCACTGTATCACAGTTACTCCACCTTTTGCTCAAAATCCACACTTTTACACTACTCCTCCCAATATGCTCAGTCATGAATTAAAGGAGTTTTTTCAGAACACTATTGTCCATCTCCATAGCTTTAACAGAAAAATATTTCAGCTTATAAAGCACCTCTTTATTCTCTCTTTCCCATCTAAAACTGAACTCTTTTCTTCACTGTCTTTGGTGGTTTTATGAAGTCTTCTTCATGTTGATTGTCTCTCTCTCTCTCTGTCTCTCTGGGAAAAAGGAGTAATCTGTACGTTTTATCCAGGTAGTAGAAGAGTTAAAGTCTTGGAAAAGCTGCAGATGTTCATGGTGTCAGGTTTCAGTCCAGCAGCAGAAACTACAAACCAAGCCAGGCCGGCTGGCTCCATTACTCCCCCCGCCCTCTGCGGCCTTGTCCGGCCTGGAAGGGGGGGAGGAGGCCGAAACAGAGCCTGTTACCTCTTCAGAAGCCGGAAACCAGAGAGATCAAGAGAGCCCTGGCTTTACATCTTAAGGTGTTGTTCACAAGTTGATCTCACTTTTCAATGGTCAAAACTGCTGTCAATTCTTAGAAATGACCGATAATTGGTCAGGAGAAAAGACTCCCATCAGCCACAAGCAGCTTCAACATCCTTAGCTCCCAAAGCTATCTTAAAGGTAAAGTCACCCTATGACACATCATTATTAATAATACTAGATAATTCTGAAGTATACTCTAAGACTTCTAGAAGGAGTACAAATTATGTCTAAATTATTAGAAATTTAAAAAAAAAAAAAAAAGGAAACAAAGACTTTTAGATCTGTTTCTTCTTCTGCTACCAACCCAGAAGATTTTGGGCAAATATTTTTAAGTTTGGCTATGATCCAAAAAAGAGACTAAATAAAAATAAATTACTCAATGTTGATATTGAACTCTGTCATCTCTAAAATCTGATAAAAACACGGGCTTGTAGGGTTAGGAAAGGAAATGAATATTCATCTTGTAGCTCCTTAATGGACCTCTGCTCCTGTGCATGTGGGTCTGTATAAAATAGATTTGAACATAATAGTCTCTGTGTATCATTATAGATATCTGGCTTTACTTTTCAGTGTAAAATATGTTAAACTGACTCCTATTAGTATTAAAAACCCAGTAATTTCAAAACTATGACCTATATAAAGAGGTTATGAATTTGCTAATGTAAGTATTCTATACCTTCACCAGCTTCTTGAAATTTGCTGTGTTTAATGTGAAGTATTAAGAATTGTATTTACTTTAAATAATCCAAAATGTGAACTTGGAAATACACCACACATTATTTTCCTGAATGTAAAATGCAGAGAGGATAATTTTGATTTCTTTTCTGAACTGTGTAATGTAATCATCAATACTTGCTCCATAACTAGTTCATAAATAAAAGTATATCTGTGCAATAAAAGACATTTGTCTTCATTCAAGCTTGCTGGTTCCACCCTATGTGGAGACTACTTTGAGAATTAGGGAAAATGGTATCATCGTGACTACAGCTAGCTCAAACATATGTTGTGACTGCATAGAGATAGACAAGATATATGTCAAATGCAAGCAAGAAGACATCATGTATAGTGAAACTCTCAATATTCTTCAATCTGTTGTTCTTGGTTCATCTTCAATCCATCCCTGCAACTGACTCCACCACCTCTCAGCAAGGGGGAAGGACGGCGGCTGTCATTAGATTTATTATTTTAGATAATTTTTCCAGATGGTGCACAGTAAGCTGAACAAAAATTCTTACAGTACAGCTGAATAGCTGAACGAGAGAACCACACAGACATGCTGAGATCACTCCAAAGGAGCAAGTTTCAGAACTGGTAAAGCCAGAGTGATAATCATGATAAATTAGCTGCATGTGAGTTTGGCTATTCCTTCAAGGACTGATTATGTCATGGTATAACAGTTCAGGACAAAGAACAATCCGCAGAAATAAGAAAAATGACAGGACGTCTGAAGATGTAGGAGAGTATCAAAGTTTTATTTTAAACTTTTGAATTTTAAACCATGACTATTAAATTTCCATGACTCTTTAGTTCTATGTATTTAAGGTATGCTCTCTGATTTTTGTTTGCATGTTTGTTTGCTTCTTTAGCACTGAAAATAACAATTTAGTACTGTAGATGTTCCCAAGTGACAAAATTAACTCTGGTATTTTCTACGCCTTTCTCATAGACAAATAGAATTTGCAATTTCTTTGTTGTCTGATGTAAAACAAGTAGATTTACATAAATATACATATCATTTCTGTTTGGAAAATATAACATTTTGTTTTGTTTGTTCATATAAAGCCTGAGAAAACTTAATAGTTTCAGTTTGAGGTATATAGATGTGTCTTTTAAACTAGCATGAGGAAAAAAAAATCCTTTCAAGTAAGATTTCCTGCATTCTTTACCTCTTGTCATTTTAAGGACAATGTGATTCATTGTTCAGCAGCACGATTGCATGCAGAAATAGCTGGCAGTACAAACAAAATATATAAAGTAAAAATGAGACAAAACAGATCTACATCCCTGGGCAGACTGAAGAAGAAGAGGAAGCTAGTAGGCAGGTGGAATATTTCAGAGAGATTATAATCCAGAAAGCAAGAAATGGCTTTAGTGTGATAGATGGTCAAAATTCTGTAAAGAAAGATTTTTCCAAGTACAGATTCCAAGTATTCTTAGTGGTCTGATCAGTCTGGTTGCTGAGGAACTGTGTTGACAGTGTGTCAGGAAACTAATCAAGTTTATTTGTATTTTGAAAGCTATTTAAATTTTGGAGAGCAAGCAAATTGTGGTGAGATCTACACTGTGGAAAACACTCTTGGCTATATCTACTCTCAGTTATTTCCCCAGCCTTTATTTTACTGATTGGTGCTTAATTTTGTGTGGCCCAGTTCACCTGGAAAGAAGATTGTTTTTCTTCCTCATCTTAATTCTTTAGATTTTAAAGCTTTGTTTTTTCATGTCCAAAACAAATCTAAAACAAAGATGACCCTTCATCTACAAAGTCAATGAATAGGCTGAAATGTTCAAAACCAAGAAACTCATCTCAGCTTTTGAGTGCCTCTGTAGTTCAAATACTTCTGCAGTTATCACCAAATGCTTAAAAATGAGAGTTAAATGGTAAAAGGCCGGTCACAATACACAAAAAAACCCAAAAAACAAACAAAAGAATCCAAACCAACCAAACAAAAAAACAAACTAGTGATAATTCGGAAATCAAAATCACATACTAGGAAATGATAATTTGATCTTAGAAAACCTATAATAATGACATTTAGGCATATTTTCTACTGGAATGAACCTGATCCAAACTTCTTTGCACCATTCCTCCAGGTATTTATATATATTAAGATCTCCCTGAGGCTTCCTTTCTCCAGGTTGAACAGTTGCAGCTCTCTCAGTCTTTCCTGATAGAAGAGAATTTCCAGTCCCTTAATCATTTTCATGACTGTTTGCTGCAGTATCTGTACTATGCCCATATCTGTCTTGCACTTGAGAACCAAAAAGTAGATCTAGAGGTCTAGATATGGCCTTAGAAGTGCTGAGTAGAAGGAAGGGTTCACCTCCTTCAACCTGCTGTCAACACCCCCGAATTTTGCAGCCTAGGATACCATCCTTCTTTTCCATGAAGGAAAATTGCCAATTGTTTGATTGGGTGCCCACCAAGGGCCCCAGATCCTGTTCTGCAAATCTGCTTACCCGAATACCAGACCCTAGAATATACTGGTGCATTAGGTGACTCCTTCCCAGATGTAGAAGTTTGCACTTCCCTTTGCTCAATTACAGGACTTTTCTGCCATCCAAATGACAGTACTAAATCAAGTACAAACATCAAGACAAGTTATGAAATAGGAAGAGGGAACTTGAATGTTCAGAATCTTGTTGTTTCCAGCTATTCTGCAAATTGAGTAATAATATCTAAACCCACGTGTTTTCACAGATGCCTTGTAAATTAGTTCCATGCTAAATTCACTTTGAGGTCTCCCTGTTAAAAATTTTTATGACCTTTTCAAATTTCATTTAATTTTCTTCCTTAAACCAAGGTTACACTTTTGTTCATGTGGTCCCAGCTACTTTTTCCTTGCTATCTTCTTCTCCGTGTGACCCTTTAAAGAACAGCTTTTGACTTGGACAAGCTGTGTTTGAAAGTATGGCTGTTTAAATAATACATGTCTCCCAGTTTAGTTCAAAGGTACAAGTCTTATCTCACTTGGAATTTTCTGCTGAATTTTGGTCCTAAACTTAAATGTGTAATTCCAGCACTTTAATGCTAGCATTCAGCACTTCCTGTCAGAATAAATGTATCTAATGGAGCAAACCATGTAGAAAATAACTTCTAGCATTTTTTTCATTATTGAAACAAATATAAATCATTCCAGTGTTCAGCCCCAAGCAGAGATGATATCTGCCTTTAAAAATAGCTACTTCAAAGAAGTTCAGAACAAATTTGCATAAGCCAGTTGTCAGAATGTTTATGTTTAGTTCAAGGAAAAGAAAATTAGTTGTAAAATGTCATGTAGGGAATTTGTTCATATGATGTCCATGGGGATGAACAACATCATAACTTGGATTTTACAGAGAATGGTTCAAAGGACAAATTTCAAAATAATGTTTCCACTCCCACTAGGGTTAAGTACATAGGCACATCTCAGTGGAGTACAAATGGAGTACAAATTTCATTTTGTTTGTTTTTTGCTAATAAGACTTCTCCAGAAGGGGTGCATATAATTAGACAGTGAGGCTCTGTGTTGGTGAATGGAACACATAGCAGAGGAAAAGTCTGTGCTTCAAGGTGCTGAATTAGAAGCACATATCAGATACATACCAAGTGAGATTAATTGAAAATAACAATAAATCTTTCCTCACCTATTTTTCAAGCATCAGACTCTAGTTTTCTATATTGTCAAATTGCCTTTTTTTGATTGAAACTGTTTATTGTCCCATAACAATGCAGACATACTGTCTAAGAGGATACAGAGCTTAATATATTGATAAGTCCATGGCATTCCATTCCAGTTGCCCTTAACATTAAAAAGCTCACTGTGTCATATTGAATTTATTATTATAAATATAAGGACAGACGGTCAGAAACATGGATCAGTCCTATGTATTGCAGGTTTCCCTTGACCTTTTAATCTCATCTACTGTCCAGGCATAAATCACCTAATGGATTATGGTCTAAATCTATTCCTCAGATGATTCAAAATTAAGCTGCAATGATAAATCAGCTGAAAATCAGTGCAGCATGACACACAGATGGATGAATTAGAAAGTAATTTACACTTTTGAACAGGCAGTTGCTTTACATAGATTTCCAAAATATTTTTATGAACAATTTAAACTTAATGGTTTAGATGATTTTGAATACATTTAAATTTATTTTAGTTTTTTTCTATAATTTCCCCAAACCTATCCTTCTTCCATTCTGTAACTTCTTTCACTAGCTCTTCAGTCTGGCAGATTACACTTGAAAAGGATAAGATTTGATATATTTTAAAAGTTAAATTCTTGACAAACCATTGTAGCCGAATAGTTTCTGTTCTGTTCGAGGGAAG